>NC_048281.1:300000-560000 GCF_009762535.1 Notolabrus celidotus | reverse complement strand
AAAAAGATATGTGCATATTCAGCAGAAGTTACTGCTAGGCCTCAGCAGGATGACTAAATCAGATCCTTGAAGTACTTCTGTCTGGGTCATGAGTGTGTTGATTTGCAAGTTTTGTTTGTTCCTATCAGCTTACATGGGGGTCAAATTAACATTACACTTAGTATTTTCATTTCTATTAAAGTCTAAACATCAGCCAGCTTTACTGCCATAAATCCCATTAAACTTAACATTTTCAGTCCTGGTAAAGTTAAAACATGAGTGTTTCCGTTGGTTTTCTGAACAGATGCAGAGAATAAAAGAAGCACCAGTATGAAATCCTCTTCCCTGTACTTGTTCTTTTGGCATTTTCTTCTCATTCAACCCGTCTTGTAACTCTTTCACTCTCATGCGTGTTGCAGTTTGTGGTTTCTTCACGTCTGTTTTCTTCAGTTTGCTCGATGTCTCTTTCACTCAGATCATTGTGTTTAAACATTCCTCACTAATGGCTGTGCTGTTTTCTTCCTCTTGTCTCCTGTTCAAATTGTTGTCATTATCACTGCTGCTGATGATTTGAGCTACTTCGGAGTGATCAGCACTTACACTAGGCCCAGTGTATATGTCATCCCATTGTAATATGACACATGCATGGCTTTACCATAGACTGTATAAATAATTGACGTAGTATCCGTGATGTCACCCATCTGTTCCTGAGCGCTGTTTTGAAGCCAATCGTCGACGGGAGCCATATTGGAAATGCTGAACTCAACCAAACTAAAGGCTGATTTATACTTCTGCGTCGCCCCTACGCAGCAGGGGCTGACGCGGACATGAGCCCCACGTACTTGTGCGTCGATGTGTCCGTGTCGCTCAGCAATTCTCCACCGAAACGTTTGAGGGCAGTGTGGTCTCTCTGATAGCCGGTCTCCTCCTTCCGGCCCCGCTACGATCTCTGTTTACGTTTCCACAGAGATTCAGAGCGTGTTCTGTTAATCTACAGCTGATACATGTTGCTGTTTATCATACAGACATGATTACATGAAGAATAGAGAGGAGGAGATCAAATACACGGACGATGTGCGGCTGATGTCCAGGATCCCTGAAGTGCTGTGAATGCTGTAAATACAATGCCGGCGAGCGGACCAATCACAGGGCTTGCGATCCGCGTCGGCTCTATGGGGAGTTACATTTTGGAGGAGGTGCACGTCAGCTACGTGCGTAGGCCTTGGCGTAGGTACAGGAGAACAGGTACGCCGTTGATCCAACACAGAAGTATAAATCAGCCTTAAGTGTGAGGTAAAGAGGTGGGGTTTGAGCCTCCTAGCCAACAGCTATGTGTTCCTGCCTATCAGTCAAGTCAGGCATGTCCTCAGTGGCGGAGCCAGGGGTGGCCATGGCCACCTCTGAAAACTAATTGGACACCCCTGTGGCCACCCTGAAATTCTTAAACATGATTGGCTATTTGACATGTCAGAGGCATTACTAATACTCAAATCAGCTACTGTGTTTCAGCAATTGCATTTCAGCAAGCTGCAGAGACAGTAGTTTCTGTGGAGTTGAGTATTGTTTTTTTTCGTTGATGCTTTGACTTTGGACAATCATCTTCATTTTGAGTCCTTAAAGAGTTCAGTTCAGCAGATTGAAACGTGACACTCTGTTGAGTTACATTTTTAATCTAAACATTAGAAATCTACAAAAATGTAACATTTGTTAAATTATTTTATAAAAAGAAGTTAGGTTGTGGAAGTAACCCTCTTAGGTATGGGGTAAGCCTCTAATGTTTTCCACGCCTCGCCAACCCTTCAACAGTCATTGCCCCAGTTTGGCCACCCAAGTCAAAACTGTGTGGCTCCACCACTGCATGTCCTTATTTGGGCGAAACTCGTAATCTTAATATCTTCTGAACCGAAAAAATTCACCCCGTACCTTTGAACCAGGCTGTAAACATGTTTATTTCTGCTGTACAGATTGTCTTCTTTGAATGGGTGTGTATGTGGTTTCCGGTTTTTCTGAAGTCAGCCTCTAGTGGACACTCAAGGAACTGCAGTTTATAACACTTCCACATGAGCTTCATATTTTGAGACTGGAGGTTGCCGCTTGGGCTTTACATCATAATGTGGCGTCCTTAGTTTACAGGTAATACGATCTCAGAGTTAGCAAAATGAATAATAACACAGAGAATATGCATGCTTGCCCAACTTTTGTGTTATATATTTGTAACTATTGAAGAGAATGATATGAGACTTGGTTGCTTTATTGGAGAGATATAGAATTTTTTTTCTAATTGAGATATTAACTGCTGTCCAGGCATCTGTAAACAGTTGTCAAAGCTCTTATGTAATCCAGTTAGTGAACCTGTAATGGATTCTGTTAAAGACAGTCTTTAAAAACAGTTGGTCAGAAGAGGAGCAGCGTTTTTTAAACCTTTATTTTTCTGCCACTGTTCAGTCACGTCCTGCTCCCCAAAAAAACGCCTTGTGCAGGGATTTGCTTAAACTCCATAGTAAAACAGGCAAACAGTCACTGCCTTTCTTTAAGGCTCTCCAACTTTGGACAAACTTTACAAAGGAGCACAAGCATGCTACTCTGGTATTGACCCAGAAGTTATATTTAACTTTAATTAGGCCTTGCTGAGGATGAAGGAGTGTTCAGGCCAAAATAGCAGCAGCACATAGAACAGCAAACAGAGATGATGCAACACGTGTAATGCAGACTCATAACTTATCACACATTTTTAAAGAAAACAATGCTCATGCTTACATCCTCCAGCTTGCCTTCAGCTGCTCTCTTTTTCAAACGTTACTACACATTTGCTTTTCATGCACATTGAAACAGTTGTCGTGATACATTTAATAGTAAGACATTTCATCATTAGTGTTGTTTTTTCATTTTGTGTCATGCCCCGCCTACGATGCAGACACAAAAGTGTGCATTTAACAACTTTGAAGCATGTTGCAGTTAAAAATGCAGACAGTACACACTCCATGTGAGTATTTCCTTCTGGACCTCACAGCATCGTGTCTCCGTCTGAGTGAGAAATCATCATTAAAGTCCCCATGAAGTCTGCCTCAAGGTGTTCCACATGCATTCTTGTATCCACGTCAAGCAGGCACTTAGACAAACATGCTGCCTGGAACAACGCAGAGGAAAGGGACGCATGCCACCATTGTGTTACAGTACACCAGTGGATGCAGTTCACAGGACTTTTTAAATGAAACAGAATAAAATCGACTTTGTACCGGGGTGTGTAGAGTTGTTCCCACCCTGACATGAAAGGTTAACCTCTTAATTACCCTTTTATATTTCCAATGTACTGTTTGTTGATACCTTATCTAAACTAGGATCCAAATGAGTCCTCTGCTGCCTGAGAATGTGTCTCACATTCACAGGAACTTGTTCATCAACCAATCATAAAAAACGAGTCATCCAACCAGGTAGTTTGCTAAAGCCAACGGTTACCACACCCCCTGTTGAAGGTTTTGAAGCAACTCCGGGAGAGTTACCAGGATACGGAGCTCAATCATTCAATGATGAGACCTGCAGTAACATGTTTGTTGAAATGAAGGAACATGATGATTGTTGATTCGGCTGCAGCGTCAATTGTAGCTTTACAGTTAAAAGATTTCATTTTGTGAATGCTTGTTAAGTAAGGTGACTTGGGTTGAGACTGAAATTATCAATAAGAAGAGAAAGTAAAGTGATTCAAGACTTTATAATTTCATCTCAATATAAATGCATGAATTATCATTTAAAACTTGGCAAAAACAATTGAACTGCCATGGAATGACTATGCACTTGCACTTCTTGGCCTCCAGGGGGCATGTATATCAACTTCTTCAAGCTCTATCCACGAGATCTTTGTGATGTGGTTCTATAAGATCATGTGTGCATTATACTAGACTACATGTCACTGTAGGAAGATAAACAGCAAAAAAGGGCCCTTCAATAAATATTGAATGTTGTTATAAATACTCGAGGGAAAGACAACATTCCCTGACACAACACTGGAAACATGCGGTTACCAGATCAATCCAGGAAGAATTCAGGAAAGCAGAAGATAAGTCACAGAAAGAGGAAGAAAAAGGGGGAAAAGGGAAGCATGGAGAAGAGGTGAAGCAGGGGAAAGGAAAGGAGGGGGACAGCTGGAAGAATGACAGGATGGGAGCGTCACTCCCTCCGCTCTATCCCACGGGTGAAAGTGGGAAAAGTCAGAGTTCAAGAGCTAAGAACGTGGGGTCACACTTTTATGTTGACAAAAGTGTTTGTCTCCAAGGAGCAGCAGTGACAGAGAGAGGGGTGAGAAACACTGAGCTTTCAGTCAGAGGAGGAAGGACATTTGTTTAGGAGTGTGTGTAGCACTTCCACTCTACTCTGACAGCTTTGAAGCTTGTTGAGCGAGTAACCTCAAGAAGAGGTGTCAGTGTTGGATGTTGATGTGCGAGAATCTGTCAAGAGCACTTTGACTGCATGCAAAGCTGGTGAAAAACTGACTGAAAATGGCTTTCATGTCAATAAAAGAAGCACATTGGGGGAGTACATTCATCAGCGTTTCTGCCTGTAGATATATCCATCAAATATTCAGCTACTGCTCACAGCCAAGTTGTCTAGCTTAGCATAGAGACTGGATCAGAGGGAAACAGCCAGCTCAGCTCAGTTTGAAGCAAAAGTCTCGTCAAAAGTACAGAAGTCATTACATCTGGCCAAGAAATAGTCTAAAGAAAAGCCTGCACACTGACCCAGTGCTACAAGAAGTGTATTAAACTACAATGTTTCAACCTGCTGGTGTCACAACAGAAGAACAGGAAGTTGTAAATGGGCATAAACAGGGGCGTGGCTGATATGACTGACAGGTGGGTGTGTCAGTGCTGTTTTCCAGACAGCAAGACCTTAGCCTCACTTTGACCTCTTCGCCATTTCCTAGACTGGAAAAACAGACTTACACTAACCTGGAAGTTAGGGCCTGTTTACACCAAAACCTCTTCAAAAGAAACAGTGACTGTCATCGTCTTGTTTTTGGCCGTTCATTTACACAGAAACTGCGTTTTGGTCGACTGAAAATACAAACTTTTGAAAACAGGTTCCAGAGAAGAAGTTTTTGAAAACACCATCCCTTTCATCACTTTGACACCTGGATCCTCTGAAAACGGTGACATCACAGCCCCATTCGCATATGTGTATTAAGACCTCAGTCAAATAGCCATGCACGAGTAGGAGGATAATAACGACAGACTACTGAGCTGTGTTTGTGCTGCTGACTCTTGTTTGTTAGTACTCATTGCTCTGTTGAAGAATGGCTTCATGCATGTTATCCATGTTTTATACCGTCTTTGCAAAGAACTCCCCTGATTTAAAGGTGACATATCACGCTTTTTTCATCAATATATATTGGTCTAAGAGGTCCCCAAAACATGTCTTTAAAGTTTATGCTCAAAAAAACACTTTGAAATCAGATTTTGGCATGCCTGAAAAGTCCTTTTCTTCAGCAGTCCTCAGAACACTCTGTTTTCTCTCTGACCACGCCCCCTCAGGAAGTGGATGTGCCTCGGCTCTCCAGCACGTTGATCTAATGTTTACATGTTGGCTGAATATACACGGCTGCTCACAGATAGCGTTACTTCAACCCTCTGAATCTGATCCAGAATCTGATCCTGACGGAGAGGCGCCTGCAGCAGGACCTTTCTGAAGGATTGGTCACAGATTTAGTGTTTCTTGTTGTTTTATTTATCAGTATGTAGACGTGTGTCTTGGTACACAGCTACGAACATGTAGCTATGTGGCTATGCTAACTAGCGCTAGCACTTATCAATTGATAAATAAAAATCATCCACTAGATCTTCAAATCTGCAGACGTGGGGAGTAAAACCGACCTCTACCAGAAAGGCAGCAGGACCTTTTCTGCACGATTGGTCACAGATTTAGTGTTTCTTGTTGTTTTATTTGTCAGTATGTTGACATGTGTCTTGGTACACAGCTACAGCTACGACATGTAGCTATGTGGCTATGCTAACTAGCGCTAGCACTTTTCCATGATAAATAAAAATCATCCACTAGATCTTCAAATCTGCAGACGTGGGGAGTAAAACCGACCTTTGTGTTTATTAAGACAGCCTACAACTAGCATGTCTCCCCCCTAAGCTCCTTGTTAGCACACGTGTGTGCAGGTAATGAAAAACGGGGGAGGGATTCAGTATTATTTTATACAGTCTATGGGCTGAACAATCTCCAAGCTCTGACTCCGTGACAGACCGGATATTGTTGTTACGTAACAAAAACACTGAAGTCTGAAACGGCTGGTTTCACACACATTTACAGAAAGGTGGAGAAATCAGAACAGGGGCAGAATGGATTTTTTTCATTCTCAGGGGGTTTGTAGACATGCCAGGGAAACATATTTCAGGTAGAGAACCATTAAAAAGTCCATTTTGCATGATATGTCACCTTTAATCATATGACAGTGGACAGTAATGCATAGGGGTGTAATGATTCTGTCGTATCATGATTCGTGGTTGCCGATACGATTAAAGGATGATATTGGTTCATTTAGAACGATACGATCAAAACGATTCAGTGACTTGAAATTGATTCAGAAACTTTTTAGCCAAAAATTCAACCAGTGTTCAGATAAATTTCATTATTGTTGACGTGATGTTTTTGGCCCGAGCCCAGTTTTGTCCTAGTCTCTGACTAAACCTGCTGGTGAGGCCTGAGGCTTCTGCAGAGCTGATGTTACCTTGATGAACCCTGCATGAGGTGCCTGGACGGTCGGCGTTGTTTGAAATCCCATGGCGCCTTAGTAGGTGGTTGGATAGATTAGTGGTGTTGCCGTGGTAACTTTACTTGACCTTTACATATCCTACAAACAACAAGCGACTTATTTAGAACATCTCCGTCTTCAAAGTGTTTCCTCTCACTGGACCGCAACGGTGGTTTGATAATTTCTCGCTCGGCTTCTCCTCTGCCATCCACCATGCTATGATTTGTTGTCTGCTGGTGCGTGGCGATGACATCACAGACAGGCAGTCTGAATTGAGTAACGTTTAACGTCTTTATCATTAAAAGTGTAAAAAAACACATCCATATAAAGTCTGCCGTGCTTAAATTCAATGTGTTATTTCCTAGTATGGATACAATCGATGTATTACCTTTTAAAACGATGTTAGATCCATATATGTTGTCTGGAATGCCAACCTGCTGAGCACAGATCAATGTAGTCGGATCATGGGAATATAAGTGAGTAGTAGATGAATCGTTACACCCCTAGTAATGCATTATTACGGGCATGGCCACGCTGAGCTGCTAACTCTTCAGGGAGTTATAAAGCTTTGTATTTCAACCACAGACAGAAGAGTGGCATCAATCTTCTTTTCTAGCCCTCAGTAAGAAAGAATAAACGTGTTTTTACAAAAATGTGAAACTAATTCTGTAGTTCTGCAGAGCTGAGCTGCTACTGCATGATGACTGTGGTTCATTTTCTGAAAACCACACCTGGTATCGATGTGGTTTGGACCTGAGGAGGACTCTGAACTCTGCAAGTACATTTTAATGTTTTTCTTAGGTGTGTCTTTTTTGTGTGCACACACAGGCAGAAGCAGGAAGCCTAATCTCAGTTTAAGAGTGTGAGTACTTGGTATTGATTTTAGAATGAATGCTAGCTGACCAGGCGGTTACCATATCAGGGAAAATCCAATAAAAATCAGTGGGCTTGAATGTTTTCCACAGTCTGCAGTGATGGAATAAATTCTTCTCATAGCTCCCATCAGTAGGTTTTCTGTGTTGGAATTCATATCACAGATAAACACAGACGCTTCTCTCTCTTTATGAACATGTGCTGACACCCAGTCAGTATTTTCCCTCCACACTGACACACACCACATATTTTGGGCCTATTTTAAAACGTGGTAGATTGAATGAGAGATTGTGTTACAGTGAATTAAATATTTACAGCGATAGTGACAAAGAGAAAGATTGAGAGAGGGAGAGAGAGAGAGAGAGAGAGAGAGAGAGAGATAGAGAGAGAGAGATAGAGAGAGGGGGGCGGGGGCATCATGCCAGGGTGCAGATGAGCTCATTGTTGAAACAGGGATTTCCACTTTTCCATGTCAGTGTGCCCCATGCCACGAAAACAAGAGGGGAGAGGAAAGGGGAACTCACACCCAGCCACACACACAAATACACACAGGGTCAAACACATACACATCAGGAAAATATGGGCCATAACTTATTGCAGCCTGAAGTGTAGCAGTGGAAACAATTCAGCAGAGTTCCTGCAACACACAGAAACACGAAGCACTACTTTGGATGTGTATTTTATTGTTTTGTTGGGGACACACAGGAACACTCACACACATCAGCCATCACAATGCAGTCCACCACTTTTGGTACAATAGAGAAACACAGCAGCGAGTGCAGTAAACAAAAGTAGCCTTCACATATTTTACAAATGCAGCCAGGCATGCACAAAGTGGAATGGTTGGTAGTCACATGAAAACACACACACGGAAGAACACACTCACACAACAACTCTACCTCTATTCTGTCAGGAGGGCTCGGCCTGCCCGGTTTCCACAGCAACCTCGCCCCTCCCTTTGGCTTGCAGGGGAGGTGTTTTGAAAGTTCACAGCGTGTTTGTGCCTGTGTGTGAGTGTGTGAGTGTGTGTGGAGAGGGAAAGATAGAAAGGGGCGTGGATGCTGAAGTAAGATAAAGAAGTAAAACACTCTGCCTGCACTTCTGAGCTGGAGCAAGTGACAGCAGCATCACAGAGCGAGTAGAAGAGCTTCTTTTTCTTTGTGTTTGAGGTGATTTATCCATCAGAGAGGGACATCTGACCACCTGTGGACCATGGAAGAAGACGCGCCCCGCGCCGAGCAGAGCAGCGTCTCTGGCAGCACCCACACCATCCCATCGCAGCCCGAGAACCCGGAGCTCCTCATCCCGAGCTTCAGCCCGTCCTCCGCCCCGTCCTCTCCGACCCCTACCAGCACCCTGTCCCGCATGGGCTTCAAAGGTCTCACCAGCCCGTCCTCAGTCGTGCCGGGCAGCCCCGTAGACCGCGGCCAGGTGAGCGCCATCACCGTGGTGGCGCTGCTGGACAAACTGGTGAACATGCTGGAGGCCGTGCAGGAGAACCAGCACCGCATGGAGCAGCGGCAAGCAGACCTGGAGGGTGCAGTAAAGGTGGTGCAGGGCGATGTCACCCGTCTGTCCAAGACCCACGTCAGCACCTCCAACAGCGTCAGCAAGCTGCTCGAGCGCTCCCGCAAAGTGAGCGGCCACCTGAAGGACGTGAGGGAGCGCATGGACAAACAGGCGGTCCAGGTGAAGAAGCTGGAGGCGAACCACAACCACCTGCTGAAGAGGAACCACTTTAAAGTGCTCATCTTCCAGGTGAGGGACAGAGAGAGGGAACAAGTAGCACCGTAACATTTGATATAAATGAGGCCTACCGTGTTAAAAGTGACCCATGTGGTGTGAGTGTTAAAACATGAAAGGGGCATTCATTTAATGCTGCATTCAGGTGCTTCCTTGATAGTCCCATACTCCGAGGGTTGAAATCTTAAAACTTTGATTTGTTCATGAGCTTTATTCTCACCTTTAAGGCAGTATCAGAAATAAGAAGTAGTAGTTTATGGATTAGTAAAAAAAAAAAAAACCTGCCTTAAAGCTGCTGTGAGGAACTTTTGATTTATATCAATTTTGGCACCCCCTAGTGGACAAAGTGATACCTCTTATCTCTTTTTCTTATCATGCAAAAGGAGTGTTTTCAACAGAAACTCCAACCTTCTGTCTTTTAACAGACAGATGTATCACTCAATGTGATTATATGCCATGAAAACATGCAAACAAGGGTGTTTTTAAAGCCAATTGTCAATTATGTGGTCTGACACCTACCCCCTCTGAGTGGTTGAAGGCATTAAAAATGACAACAGATAAGGTATCAGTGTTGTTGTTTTCTGGTTTTGTTTGCATTTGAAGGTCATAAAGAGGCATCAGTGTTGGTTTCAGTCTGTTTCTCAGCTGGTGAAAAACTCCTCATAGTGCCTTTAACACGCCATTCTAATTTATTTCAGTCTGTCAACTCAGCAAGTTAGGAGACAAAACCCTTCAGTCTTTGTTCTGACTTGTTTCAGGATTAGGTGGAAACTATCTTTTCTAAATGCTTTGACATCACATATGTGCAGGTTTGATCTGTGCACTCCTAGTGAAAACAGTGCTGTAATGTCTTGTGGCAATTCCTGGGGGGGTAAAACTGTGGTGACGTCATAGTGATGTCACCAGGGTTACCTGAGCTCGGGCTTGAGATATAGGCTAAATTTGTCACCTGAGTTACAAACTGGAGGTGTGGGGTTACAGCTATGCTGGCATTAAGGAGGCAACTTGATAGCTTCTATTGAAAGGCACTATCAGGTTGCATTCTGGGAAATGTATTACCTGGAATCTTTGTAGGTTCAACTCTAACATTTTGTCCAATGTCTCCTCTTACACTGCTAAAGTTTGACCAGTCTCTTTTCATCCATCTCTTGTTTCCCCAACTTTATAATGGTCAGTGGACAGATTTTGCCTTGAATGACCGAGCATGTAATAGTGTTTTGCATTGAATATTTTTGCATCACAAAATCCTAATGTGGAATCATTCCAGTGTGTGGTTGTACGTCATATTTGCATCAGTATTTGACTGCAGTAGTGGGCGTGTTTGGATGTCTTCCTGGTTGGCACTGAAAGGTGATATCGCTGCAGGCGAACAGCACTTTGACATTTTCAACACTTAGAACTTGTTGAGCAGGACTTACACAACCTGGAGAGCTCAATTCACTCACGATCAAATGAGATGTTTGCTGATTTCTTACTCTTCCAAATACACCTGCAGATACACACATTTATGTGTAAGCTCTTTGCTCTCTTGTCCACTGTGTGAGTGTGTGAAAGAGAGAGAGTAGATGGGTGTGTCTGGGAATGGAGCTAGAGAGGATAATAGAGGAGGGCTCAGACACTGACTCTGACTGGATCTGTTTACACCCCACGGTCATGATTCAGACAGACAGATGGCTTTTAGATGGATCCTCCACTTCAACTGTCGTATCGTACCTGTGAGGGAAAACTTAATACTGGCATTAAAACACCATAAACATACCAATTTCCCCGGGAAATTACAAGTGGAAAGTGTGAGAGATATATCCTTACATACCCCATGTCTCACTTCTCCAAAGACATAAATGTAGCTTTACCTTCCTCCATGTATAAAGGAGGTAAAAGGTGGAATTCAACCTGAAAACTGTATGCTCTGAATAACATTTGTGATGCTATATTTGTGAAAGATCCACATTGTTAATGACAGATGCATGATCCATGCATGTTGCCTCTGCACGAGTGAGTGCGTGTTTTTTCTTGCTTATATGTGCGTGTGGGTGCGTCTGAGCGTGTGCGCACAAGTGTATGCCCAGACAGCAAAAGGAGAGGGGGGGGGGGGGGGGGGGGGGCATTGTTGACACAGCCTGGGCCGCTGAGAGCTCTTAACCGCCGTTGTTATCTGGTTTCCCAGGTACTGAAGCTCTGTTGTTCAAATGCAACAGGTGCCAAGACCTCACTATGTACAAGGTGGCTCTGTGTGTCTGTAGGCGAGGCACCGGGGATCAATCTGACTGAATCACTTTTTATAACCCAAAGAATGTATCCTGTGAAAAGAGGGGAGAGTGCAAGGTTTTGCTTGCCTTACATGCAATCTCTAATGCGATTTTTCTTGTTGTGTTTTCTGCAGAAATGTCCCCCTCTTTTTGCATCATGTGAATGCATTAAGTGTGTGTATCAACTCAAGAGTTTTGTGTTGTTTATGGGCCCCTTTGAAAAGTGCTGATCAAACTTCTGCTTACTTGATCTTTTCCCTCTAATTTTGTGCAAACTAAGCATGGAGGATTTGTAGATGGGTGTAGCAGGGATAGGTCGGGGCGTGTGTGTGCAGCATGTGCATGCGTGCAACCTGCCTATTGGATGTTAAGCTTGTGTGTCGGGTCAGGTGTATGCAGTTACAGTGCAGGTAAACGAGACTGCGTGCCTGTGGGGAGCGGGAAATAAAAGAACTAAGTGCAGGCCTTGTTTCTTCTCCTCCCTTAGTTTGTGTTGACTTTTGAGTCTATCACTACCTGCCTCATCTCGTCTCTTCTTCTACTCTCAGGATCTGTCTTTGCTTGATTTTCTCCTCCTGGTTCTAATATCTTTTAGTGCATACATTGACGTCCTTTGATTTCTGTGCTGACTAATGTTTCTGTGTCTGTTTTTTGTCTTTGAAACAAAATGCAACTTGCGTGTGACGCTTTGTTGTATTTGGTCAAGCCCACCTGCCCTGATTCCCTGAAACTAGATAAAAGCATGTGACACCGCTAGCCTCACGCTTCTCTTTGATAACGCACATTGCTGCACACCCAAGAGCCTCAAATGCACTTCACAAGCCTTGTCGCTATTGGCAGAGGGGCCCAACTCCCACACGCCCCTCTCTTCAAAACTGATCCAGAACACTCATCACCCTGTATGTGCCAGTTGAGGTGGAAAACCTGGGAGTTCGTGGGTAAACGCCCACTATCGCACAGAGTAGGGGTACACTAGGTCCGGGCTTTAGCTTCTGTCTGAAATGACAGCACCGTCTGCCGCTCCACTGCGCCCCTGTACATAACAGGGACTAATGAGGACTTAATTACCGCAGCTTAGGCCTTGTTTGTTTGTTTTTGTGCACCAGTGCTTTCCTGTCTCCTCGTGGCCCCGCCCACTCTTGGCCTTTTCTTTTTCACACACAGACACACACACGCAGAGTCAGAACACACACGCTTCTCTGCCAAGTGAGAGTCCAGCATGTACAGTGGATCTACTGTTTTTGTAATCACTGTTTAGAAATGTATTGCAGATTGTTTTCTGATTAAGATTGATTTCAAAGGCTCATTACCTGAGAGTTCACATATCAATCATCACCCCAGAGATCTTACAACTTATCACTGTGGCATGAAATGTGCCGTACGTGGACTGCATTTCCGGTGGCAGAAGTCTTTTATGACTAAAGAGATCTTTATCCTCACTTATCTGTGTTTATTTCTCCGTGGAATTTCTTCACAATCAAGTCAACCACAATGGAAAATTGAATTCTAGCACTGGAAGAATTTCATTTGTTCTACAGCTTTGCACACAAGGGCCTGGATCTAGGTTTGTTTGATACTGAGCAGCGAGAGGGGAGTCTTGTGGGTCTTTGGGTGGAATGGGAAAAGGATGTTTGGTGATTGTCTGTGTGTTTGGGAGCTCTAATCACAAAGTGACAACCTTCTCTTGCGCTCTATCAAAGAACATTCATATCCCATGGCACGGAAATAGAAACATGCTTTCAGGCCAAACTAAACACAGTGACTGCAAGTCTTAGTGAATGGACTGCAGCCAAAGCTGTCTTTTATTTCTCATTCTTCCTTCATGAACTTATCAACAGTTATTAAACCAGCTAAAAGACTAAACCGTAGAGTTCCCAGTGTGCAGCTTTGACTATCACCACACCCTGACCTGTCACTCAGTGCAGCAGTTGCTTGCAAGGGTTGTATAGTTCTGAGTGATTGCGTTAACTTCAGTCATTGTCATTTTGTTTACTTTGCTACCAGTCATCATTGTGCTTTTGTGAATCAACACTTGACCAAAGGTTGTGACTTAATCTTAGCTTTCAGCAGAAGTAAAGGCTGTTTTTCTTACACTGTAAGATGGAGCACAAACTTGTAGTTCTGTTCCCAGCCTCGCCCCGAGCCTTGCTGTTTGGTTTATGACACCAAGCACTCTGGAGTAGAAAAGGAGTAATGGCCTATAAATAAATGGTGTTTAGTTATAACAGATCCATTTGGCTCCGATCCTCTACATACAAATCACACGTGACAAAGTACAAGCTAAACTCCTACTAAAAATTTTAAAACCATACTGGAGAGAGCCACAGTAAAAGAAACAGCGTGCTTAGTTCTTGAACGATTTGAATATAAACCTTTCTACTATAGGTATCAATGCTCAGGGGTAATTAGATATGTGAGTGTGATTGTAGTGCACACTCTGCATGAGTTCAGTGCGGAATATTCCAATATAAAACCAAATCCCTCTCCACAGGTTGGAGCAGGCCGCTGGCTGTAGGCTACAGCTCAGATTTGCTGTGTCCCAACCTGGTGATATATTGCACCAGTTCATAGCCCAAAGCAGTGCTAGCTGTTTCAGTGCATTCAAAATGACTTGGTTCCAAGCTTTTACCCAGGGATATGTTTAAAGTAAGAGGGTGTAATTAAAAGAAACAAGCCAATTACTGTTACTGATCCAGCTGTTTCTACTAAGAACAAACAGACAGAAACAGAAACACAGAAATAATGGATGTAGGTAAATAGATTGCCATCCTGGGCCCATGGTTCAGTAATGACACACTAAGTGACACAGCATTTTTCAGGTTGGGTGGTTGCATTGAGGTGATTCTTTTTTGTCACTGGCAAGTAGTGTAAGAGATAAGAAAAGTATACTAGACACCTTTCATTACCTTAAACATGTCGTTGTCTATGAAGGACTTGGACTGGACAGTTGACGTTAATATATGTCCGTGCACTGAGAACAAACACTAACACAATTTTTATTAGCCTAAAAAAGAGGAGGGCTTCAGTAATGTGGTAATAGCTAGGTGCTAGGGACGTATTGAAGCGACTAATTTTATAGTTGTTTGAATGGATATTAAAATCATATAAAACAGAGTGGGTCGAAGGTAAAGCAAAGTTGAGAAAACACTCAGGGAACAGTCCAAACTGAGCACCATTTATTTAAAAGTGGTAAACACGGCATCACAGAGTCTGCAGATAAATGATGTCACATTGGCAGAGCTAGCAACCCAAGCCTGCAGTCCTCCTTGCAGACTAACATCTGCATGTGTGTGCTCTGATTAGTGCTGGGCGATATTGAACGCTGGCGTTATCACGCTAAAATATTTCATATCAGTGGATATCGATAATTATCATTATTAATATCAAATCATTATTTCATTTAAATGTAAAGTCAGATTTTTCTTCCTGAGTGAAAGTTGAAGAAATCAGACAGTTTGTTTGTTTGAATCTGAATTTAGTTTTCTGATGAACTTCTTGAATCCATCATTTCTGACAGTGCTAACAGGAAGCAGGTCTTTAATGTAAGATGAGATTTTAGTTTTAGTTTTAGTTTGTAGATTCTTATTTTTCTCAGGTTGAGCTTATTTTCATGATCTGACTTAAATTTAAATCAAAGATATATCAAACTGTATTCTGTGTATCAGTTTATAGAGTATTGTTTTGAGTTGGGCTCTCCCCTTTAAGGTTACTAAGGGTTACAGGCAGAGTGATGTTGTTTCCCACAGTGCAGTGAATGCATCACGGTTATTCAGTGTTCAGTTGTCCTACGGTCTTGGTGGACATTAAACGTGTTCACAGTAGAAGTAGTCTCTGTGCTCTTCCTTTCCCCACATCCTGAAAGTAGATTTAATGAAGTGGATGAAGTTAATAGTTAACACAGAGTCGACTCAGTGTCAGACTAACGACTCTGTTTGAGCTGCTAGGTTTTGAGTTTTCTTCCGTGTCGCTGTCCTTCGCCTCAGCTGTGTTTACATTCTGCTCCAAACGTCTTTAAGCCACGCCTACCTCTCACCCTGCGACATGATTGGCTGTTCAATGCTGTCTTCTTCTTCTGTCTAATGTTGGGTGGCAACTAGCGTTGAAGGCTCATTACCGCCCCCCTTTCCAATGGTTGGGGGGTGTAATTACAGGTTACAGTTTTTTTTATCGAACATTTGTCGTATTTATATTGAGAAAAATGATATCACGATAATTATCGTTATCGAATTATCGCCCAGCCCTATCTCTGATTGCTCTGGTGAAGTGGTTAAATTTGTTTAACCAGACACAGTCAGTCCACATCAGCACAAAGGATGTGACAGTCATTCATTTTGTCCTTTACAGGCTAAAAGCTTTTCAAAGTGAAAGTCAACGTGTTTTTACAGACTTACTGTCAGATAAAGCTCTTAAGAGTCAAACTGGTCTCAGTCATAATAGTCTAACTATACTATGCAGCCTTTAAGGCTTGCTTTACATCAGGAACAATGATGTTTGTTTACCGCGGGGCTTCTTGCTTTGTTGTCATTCTCTTTCTCCCTTTGGGGTTCATACCTCAGATAATCCCTACGAGTTTTCAGACAACAGAAAATACAGAGGGAAGAAGAGCAAAGAGATAAATATAGAGAGGAAAGAGACAAAAGTGCAGAAATGCTCTATTTTTGTCGACCAGTAATAACAGGTTGTGTAACCACCAGCAGGAGTTTGGATAAGAGATCAAAATTAGTTTTGCAAACTCAGTGTGCAAAAGCTTGCATGTGGATTAGCATGAATTAACTGAACTGCTCTCTCTTCAGACTGATGTCACATTCAGGTTTGACAAGTCCGCTCAACCTTTTCAGTCTCTGAGGCAAGTTTGAAACTGCAGATTCTTTGTGTGAAAGGCCAGTTTTAACAGATGTTACTGAGAGGTGATGAGAAATTTCACAAAGTCTGATCCTCCTGTTCCATGTTTATCACAATGATACAATTTGAACTTAGAGAAATCTGTGTTTACAGCATGGTGTCAACTCTTCAGACAGTTTGGGCTACAAACATATCCCATCATGCATCGCACTTGTTTTCCTCTGAACTGCCAAGAGCACATTTTAAGCATGTTTTTTATTATGACGCAGGTATTAATGCGATAATAACATTAAGCTCTTTTGCAGACTTGTGCTCACATGTACCTTTTCAATCCAACTCGCACTTTTTCAATGAGACTTCTCTTTTCTCTCTCTTAGCACTCAGAAACAGGATGAATTGTTCGGTGCAGGAGGCTGCTTACCAAAGAGGGAGTCCTAAAACCAGTATTGGGAGATTAGTTACTGGTGTTTTGCCAAAAGTGCTCAAGGTCCCATTATACAGTCAACTAAACTGAAACCAACTCTCCCCTTTTGACTCCTCCTATCACCTCCCTTATTTTCTCTGTCATCAGACTTCAGTAAACCGCCCACATGTCTGCTCTCTCTGGACTTTTCAAACCTCACTGTCCATCCAATCTAATTGCCAAGGACACGACATCCATTGCAGGAAATGGGAAAACAATTGTAATGATGGATCTCTGTTGTTTCTCAGCTATCAGATAAAAGTTGAAAATAAAAACATGTTCTGCGATAGCATGTTGACTGAGAATATTCATACCCTTTGACCTCCAAATGGTGTAAACATTGTGACAATTGGTGGTAACCTTATCAAACACGCCCCTGATTCACAGGCCTTGTTGAACAATGGTTCCCAAAATGTGCCGATTGGGTTGTAATGAAGCATTGTGCAAAGGGGGATTTTAGAGATTTGAACATAATCCCTAAATGAGATTAGTTTTATCATAGAGCAGGGTAAGACCAGCTGCGAAAACAACTTCTAATGTGCTGGTCATTTTTACAGTGGCACTGCTGAAAACATTCAAACTCGTGTATTGCATGGGCAGAGGATATAATGCATGACACACTAAGGAAGTGCAAGTTTAGCAATTTGATATGGTTAATGTACAGTAAGTGACAAGAAGTGCAATGGTCCAGTCAACCCTGGGGTTATTATAGTGAATACCGTATAAGAATTAATTATCAGGGAGCATAAGTCGGGGAATACTAAACGTGTCATCATCCAAAGTGCACAGCCTGCCATCATGTAAATTATTGGTTGGCTGACCATGTTTCTCCAGACGTCCAGCGTCATCATTTATGTCATCAGAAATGATCCTCTCTGGATTTCTATGATCTTCTCTCTACCACCGCGTCAGCACTATATTGCCTCTGAATTGGTTATTGTGCTGTGTGGTTGCGCAAAATGGAAGGCCAGCAAACACGTTGTTTTCTTTTACTGAGGCGGATAAGGGAGGGGTGCGAATGAGAATGAATGCCCTAACTTGTTGTGCAAAGCTTTGCGTATTAGGAATAATTCACAATTGGCAAGACATGCTGATAAAGTATTTATGCTTCTTTTATATATGAGCATACTAAGTATATTAGGCAATGACTTGATCCCTTTTCAGTTTTATACTTCAAATATTTGTAAGTTCATTTATGAGCACAAGGCAGTGTATACACTCCCATGCTCTGAGTACAGTACAGTGAGAGTTTATCATGTTATCCAGTCCCATGACAAATAGCAGCATTCCATTTCCTTTCCTCCTTCCTTCCTCAATCCACAGATGGCTCCTCGTGCACATTAGGTTAAGGGTGGAAGGGTTGAGATGTTATGTAACAAGCTGGGTTGAGGTGATCTTTAAAACAACTCTGTGTACTGTAATAGGAAGGATGCAATCAAAGCATATGCAGATGAAGGCAAATTTGCACAATCCCACAGGTTTCACCTGTCTGCAGCTGTTCACTCGATAAGGTAGAGTGTTTGAGAATTTGCAGGGGCTGTGTAGTTGTGGTGGGGGAGGGATTAAGAGAAGAAGAAGGTGAAATATTCAGAACTGGAGATTTGTCTTTAGCCCTTTGTTTGAAATGTGCCAAAACGTCTGCATTTCAACACCAATTTGAGCTTTTCATTCTTGAATTCTCTGAGAGCCTTTTGTCTTACTCATTGTGTAATCAAATACATTTCAGCAACTTAACAATAGGAAACAACTGATTCATGAATGTATTTGTGGGCTTTAGTAATGGCTGGTGTTTTCACTCTGTGCCAACACACCTGCACTAACCTCACCTGTTAGAAATACAAAAACCTGTATCAATCATCTCAGGGGTCAGGAAAACAAACCTGCTCAATTTGCTTGCACACATCTTCGCACAACTGCTCATGTGCAAATCTCCAAAACATACAGTATTGGGTTCTTACTTGTAAAGAGGCAGCTTTCCTTCATGTCTTGCGTGTGTCACATTTGTAAGTGTTCATATTCCTTTTTTAGTGTACTTCTATCTGGTTTTCTTGAGTCAAACTTATATAAAGTGGAAGGAAAAGTCTGACATGATGAAGCTGGCCTGCAGGAATGTCAAGATATCTCAAAGCAAGCTGCAGACTGACGTTGGGAGGGGATGCACCAGGAGTTTTATGGTACCAGCTGATGAAGATCTCGCTATAAAATGCACCCACGCTAACATGTACAGTACATATGAGATAATAACATGTAAAGTATGAGAAAGGCGGGGCAGTAATAATAAACAGTATATCAGCCTCCCTGTGAAATAGTATGGGGCTATTACGCCATAGTTTTAACATGCTGTGGTGCAGTTTCATCATCACAGCAAGTTTTAATTAAACTTTAACAAGGAGTTATTGGAGTTTTTCATGTATGACGAGTGGAGTTCAGTTCTCTACTGTACTGACACTGTTTTACTTTGATGTCTGCATACACATTAATATATTGATACATGAATAAGGCTTGAAACAGTCATTGCATGCAGTTCTTTGAAGCTATAACAAACAAGGGTTATGGTACAAGCTAAATGCGAACATCAGCATGTTAACATTAGGGATGGGCATTTCAAGCCAAAGTACTATTTGATAATCATTGGCATCTATTCGACGATCACTTGAATAATCCCCCCCACCACACACACACACACACACACACACACACACACACCTGTCCCATTAACAGCCCGTTTGTGTGGGAGTTTGGTTAACCCCCATTCATTTGAATGGGGCTGCAGTCAAACTTTAAAAAATAAATACACGTCGTACGAATGTTTCTCACATCTGTATGCTGTGGTGATATGTAGTTAGTATTTGACTGTTTTGTGTTCAAGGCCTCTTTTTTCTGAAAAGTTTCTTCTTCATTAGTTATTAGAGTTTAAAAAACAGGGTTTTACTTCCGGGTTTCCTTTGATTCACAGCCGCCGTAGAACGAAACTTCAAAGAACACACAGCATCTTGTGACGTTACGCTGTCGGGCGGAGCTTATTACAAAGGCTTCACAGGCTCTGGCTGCACAATGGCTGCGCCCAGGAGAGGGATTTTTTGGCTTCAGAACTGTACAACGGGAAGAGGCGGAGCAACGCTGTCCATTTTTATTTACAGTCTATGATCTCGATCCATATGTTGGTGTTTCTGTGACACAGCATGGCGGGTGTGTTTACATGTTACAGCCATGCTCAGTCTCTGGAAATACGTGTGTAGTAGTGTGAGATTCAGAAACAGAGAAAGCGCCTGTCGCTAATGTTTTCTTCTTCTTCTGTTGTTTAATGCGGTTAGCATTCTTCTTCTGTTTGCTAACGCGGTCAGTAAACAGCTTTAAGACGCTCTGTAGCCACCATCTGGTGGGAATACCGTATTACAACCAGGCACCGGTAAAAATGATGAAAAATTGTACTTTTAAAATGAGCAAACATTTAAAGTAACTCTTCGAATTTTACAAAGTGAAGGAATATTACAAATTTTCTAAAATCATTGCCCATCCCTAGCTAACATACGCACGAGACAACATAATCACCATTGAAGTTTAGCATGAGAGAATGCTAAAGCTCGCTAACAGGCAGTTACCACAAAGCTGAGGTTAACAGGGGGGCCCTAAGGGTAGCAGGTATTCAGACACAAGCCAATGAAACCAAAAGACTGTTTTGACGTGCTGGTGGCAGCAGATAAAAAGTCAGGGTATCACCAGTGAGACACATAAACAAAGGAGAGAGAAGATATGCACAAGCAATAGTATAGAGTATCCCTACATATATTGTATAAACAGAGACACACTCACAGAGAAACGTGAGCCCGTTTGAGCTCCTTCAGTCAGAAGAGACTCCCTTCTGCCCCGCCCTGATCCTCCTCTGTTTGAAAAGAGGAGGAACTCCAGTGAACTGACTTACACAAGCTCTGCCTTAATAACACCTAGCAGGACTTGCAATTAGATGACAATTCCACCATGCAACTGTTAAATGAGATCTTGAACTTCATTACATAAGCCTCCAAAAAATCTTTGAAGCATGTGCTAGTTACAATAAAACAAACATACTGTCACTCTGCATTAACTTTGTTTTTTGGTTGGTTCCAAATGTCTTTTAATTTGCTTTCAACTTGAACTCTTAAACAGTTTTGTTTTTTAACAATGGCGGATTTCCAACATTGCTGCACACAAAGACACACTGATCCTGGAACACACACATGCACACACACGTGTTAAATTATCAGGGACTAATGAGTGCTTGCTTAGAGGATACATTAATTAACAGGGTTCCCAAGAGAAAAGTGCCAGACTGTGTCTACACACACACACATACATTCACACACTCTCAGGACAGACCTAGGTCAAATGGTATTCAGGGAGATTGTTGTTTGTTGTTTCATGCTTGCCAAGATGGTTAGGGGTTAAACTGGGGACACACTCATTTTGCATTATTGTACTAATGGAGCAGGTAAACACAGAAACTTGTAAAAACAAATAAAAGACATGGGAAAAGAGCTGGATGAAGTCAACGCTGTAGGATGAGGGTTAATGTGATGGTATTCACTTTAACAGTTTTCAATTTCAGTAAAAAATAGAGTAATTAAGCGGTGTGACTGCAGCTGGTGTGTACAGTGTGCAGCAGTACCGCTCTTTTTGAGTTTCTGCCTCCCACGCTCCAGTATCCACACTGATTGTATCAAACATGTTTGGGCTTAATCACAACGTCTATGGCATGCCCAGACTGGAGCGGAGGTATCTAAGATTGATTCTTTAGAAACCTGAACAACACTGATCAATCAGCAAAGATTAATGTTGATTATCTGGGAATCCTCCACCGAGGGTCAGGTGAGGCCGTACTGGCCCTGATTATCTATTCATGACTGGTCAGATTTAGGTGGGTGCTTAATCCTCACAAGCTATCTCACACTTCATGCTGATCCTATGACACTTAAAGGGGACATATCACGCTTTTTTCATCAACATATATTGGTCTAAGAGGTCCCCAAAACATGTCTTTAAAGTTTATGCTCAAAAAAACACTTTGAAATCAGATTTTGGCATGCCTGAAAAGTCCTCTTCTTCATTCCTCATCAGAACAGTCTGTTTTCTCTCTGACCACGCCCCCTCAGGAAGTGGATGTGCCTCGGCTCTCCAGCACGTTGATCTAATGTTTACATGTTGGCTGAATATACACGGCTGCTCAGAGATCACGTTACTTCAACCCTCTAAATCTGATCCAGAATCTGATCCTGACGGAGAGGCGCCTGTAGCAGGACCTTTCTGAAGGATTGGTCATAGATTTAGTGTTTCTTGTTGTTTTATTTATCAGTATGTAGACGTGTGTCTTGGTACACAGCTACGAACGTGTAGCTATGTGGCTATGCTAACTAGCGCTAGCACTTATCCATGATAAATAAAAATCATCCACTAGATCTTCAAATCTGCAGACGTGGGGAGTAAAACCGAACCTCTGCCAGAAAGGCAGCAGGACCTTTCTGAAGGATTGGTCACAGATTTAGTGTTTCTTGTTATTTTATTTGTCAGTATGTAGACGTGTGTCTTGGTACACAGCTACAGCTACAGCTACAGCTACAGCTACAGCTACAGCTACAGCTACAGCTACAGCTACGAACATATAGCTATGTGGCTATGCTAATTAGCGCTAGCACTTATCCATGACAAATAAAAATCATCCACTAGATCTTCAAATCTGCAGACGTGGGGAGTAAAACCGACCTTTGTGTTTATTAAGACAGCCTACAACTAGCATGCCTCCCTCCTAAGCTCCTTGTTAGCACACATTTGTGCAGGGAATGAAAAACAGAGGAGGGATTCAGTATTATTTTATACAGTCTATGGGCTGAACAAGCTCCGAGCTCTGACTCCGTGACAGACCGGATATTGTTGTTACGTAACAAAAACACTGAAGTCTGAAACGGCTGGTTTCACACACATTTACAGAAAGGTGGAGAAATCAGAACAGGGGCAGAATGGATTTTTTCATTCTCGGGGGGTTTGTAGACATGCCAGGGAAACATATTTCAGGTAAAGAACCATTAAAAAGTCAATTTTGCATGATATGTCACCTTTAAAAGTAAAAACAGCAGAGTTGTATAAGCACAAAATCTGGAGTTGAATCATCCGCCAACTTTCCCGGTTTTTCTACATGACATCTTTCATATCCATTACAAAACCTGTCACACAAACGGTTCCCGCCTTTTTGATTTGATTCTGTATGAACACGTTGAAGCGCTCTGTGGGTGTGGTGCAGAGTCAGACCTACAGTGAACTGACTGGAGGGATCAACAGAGAACAAAACTGAAAGGGAGGAATTAGAATCCAGCTAAACCAGAGGTGGTGGAAACCAGAGCTGTTTCTCAAGGGGATACCTTTGTCTTTTCAGATTTGAAGTATCAAACCTTCTCTGTGTTACAACTCAGAGCTTTTGTTGGGATAATAATGCTCCTGGTGGTTGTTAGAGCTGAATCAGAACTTGCAAACTGTCAACGTGCACAGAAAAGCGGTTCTATTATCAGGAACCTCAGAAAATGAAGGCTCACCATATGTGATATAACACACCTATATACTGTATTTAACATGCTGTACTACATATGGTGTGATTAAACATTTATTGTTCTTCTCCTGACAGCCTGGCCCTGTTCTGTAGCTCAATGTTTGCCTTTAAAAACATGCTGACAGATTTATTAGCTCTAACCGGTTGATACCACTCATGCTTGGCACACACCTGAACTGCAAATCATGCCTGCATGATTGGAATCAAGGCAAGAGGTATCAGGTGTCTGCAAGGTGGTAAAAAGAGGCTTTTGTAAGGCATTTCATGCTCTGTAGAATTGTTTTGGTGTCTAAATAGAGAACTATGAACCACTGTGGATCAGACATAGTCCTTGGTGGTCATTTCAAACTGCCTCAAATCTGACAAACACAGGGATGAGGTCATCAGGATAAATACAGACAGTTATGTGAAGGGGTTTGAGGACTGAGAAACACCTGGCACTGTTGTGATTGGCTAAATGTTGTGTAGGTATTGACATAATATTGATGTATATAATCAGACTTAAATCAATGTTAAAGTATTTCCTTCGGCCCCCATACTTATGAGCCATCTACACATTAGGGATGGGCATTTCAAGCCAAAATACTATTCGATAATCATTGGCATCTATTCGACGATTATTCGATTCCTCACCCCCTCCACACACACACACACACACACACACCTGTCCCATTAACAGCCTGTTTGTGTGGCAGTCGCGGTAACCAGCAGCAGGACGAGGTGCTGATAGTAGCGGGCACTGACAGCGTCTGTCTCTTTATGTTGATATTTCTAAAAACAATGAAAACTTGTACTTTTGAAATGAGAAAATTTTGAAAGTAACTCTTCGATTTTTACAGAGTGAACGAATATTCGAATATTCGATAATCATTGCCCATCCCTACTACACATTACGATCACGGTCTCATATCTCATGTACAGAGCTATACTCTGATATAATTTCAACCAAAGTGTCTTGAGTTAGTTTAAGTTAACGGTGACAGATCACAGGTAAAATCCCAACGACCTTACGACTACAGTCACAGTACTGGTTACGAAAGACAAGGACAGATGGAGGAATCTTCTCAACCATCTGGTTGGCCCAGTCTTTCAGTATGCGTAATGACACCGTTGGTGAGATGCATTGCACACTCTTTCAACAACTGAAGGCATCCTCTAACTTTGAGCAATGCATCACGACTGACTTGCGTTCTTTGCAATGCATTCATGCTTTGTTACAGACTCATTCTTACAAGCATGGTACACAAAAACTACTATTGTTTAACAAGTGTCATTCCAACATGTTCATGGGCTGACTGGGCCCTTCATGGGTACTTAAAAGTGATGACAAATGACAACAGTGAGGTAAAACATCCAAAATATGACAATCCCAAACGCTGACATGTGACTAAGTACAGTTTAAATTTCAAATCTTAGTATTGAGTCATCGCTTTTTACGCTATGCAAACTTATCCAGACATCAGCTGGAGGACCTTTGAAACAGCGGTTTCAGTCAGTGAAATGAAATGTGGGAAATGTCTGAACTAGTAAATGTTCATACGGGACATGTGGGTGATTTTTAAACCGCTGTTTTCCTTTACATTCTGTTACTATATACTTTTTTAAAATGCAGATATGTCTTGAAAGACATCATATTGATGCCAAGCGGCAACCTCCGGTCTAAAAATATGAGTCCAATGTGGAAGTACTAAAAACTGCAGTTCATCGAGGATCCACTTGAAACTGGCTCTGGAAGTACCAGAAACCACATACACACCAATTCAAAGAAGACGATCTTTACAGCAGAAATAAACATGTTTACAGTCTGGTTCAAAAAACGAGTGTAGTCTGGATAGCTCATTTCTCAATCGACACACACTGTACGAGTGATGATTTTTTTTCTAACGCGGCAATTTTGAAGATATTGAGATTACAAGTCTTCCTACGAGAGGTACAGATGACTTAATTGACAGGTGGGAACACAGTAGCTGTTGGTTAGGAGGCTCAAAGCCCGCCTCTTTACATCACAATCGCTTGACAGCAGCAATATGGCTCCCGCCAATGAGTGACCTCAAAACAGCACTTCAGAAACAGATGGGTGACGTCACGGATACTACGTCCATATTTTATACAGTCTATGGTTGATACTTAAGAGACTGGATCATTGTAAAGGATGAGTCCTCCTCCAGAGCTGATTCTTTCTGATAGTTTAAAGGTTTTATGTGAGAAAAATGCCCCTGGATTTTATTTTCTGTGGGTAAATGGGAGTATTTTTGCAAAGTGCTCAGATAAATGCAGTATTGTACCTTAGCAATAAGGTGCTGTACACTGTGCTGCATTAAGTGAACTCAAAAACCAAGTATCTACTGTTTATACTCGAGCTGATGTCAGTAGGGGGTCTCTCTTTACAAGAATTTCAAAAGTGTAGTGGAGTATGTCAACCACTGAGGCTGCACCTTCACTCCACTCCTGGGTGTGAAAGGATGGGGGCAATGGGGGGGTGGGGACTGGAGGTCATAAATCCTCAGTGGAGTGGAACATTGTATGTGTATGTGTGCTCCTGCATGTGTGTGATTGCCTGATTGTGCGCGTGTGGACAAGCAGCAAGTAAGAGGGAGGCAGAGGGGAGTGAGGCGTAGCAAACTGATCCTGAACCTAGTGTTCTCCACTCCCTCTGTTTTACTGTCGTCTCTGTGTTCACGGAGGGTGGGTTAAAGGCAGAGAGGGGTAAGAAAAAAAAAACTGAGAGAAAATTGAGAGGAGTGTGCGACTCCTGCAGAGAAACAGATGGAATTCCTCAGATGTCTTGAGGAGAGAACTTGTAAGGCATGCAGAGACTGGTTTCCTCACTCTTTACCAGGCAGACCAAACCAAAATATATAGTGTGCAAAGTGTATTAAATGTTTTGCCTATTTGGAGTTTCGAAACCCTTATCAGAAATTAACACAACACCTGTGTGTTTGGAAGTAAAAATGACATCTTGGCTATGAATGACCAGTAAGGCGATCTGGTCCATCTCAAAAAAGAATGACATAAGGCTGTTCCTTGTTAAATTACTTCCTTATAATCAATCTAAGTGACTCTATTCTAAATCCACTTGTTTCTGTCCTCTTTCCTAACAGGAAGACAACGAGATCCCAGCCAGTGTGATGGTCAAAGACTCCCTCAAGACCCCGCAACCAAGCCAGTATGATGCAGAATCCACCCATCCTACTCCATCTATTGCTGGCTCTGTTGATTGCAGCCGCACTGGAGAGGAGGGTCTTCAGACCATTAGTCTATCCTCTGATGAAGATGAGACTCTTACCACTCACAACGAGGGAGATGAGCTGTATGTGTGTGAGGAAGGAGTTGGTTTAGGCCCTTCTCGACCATATGAGAGAAGGGCTGAAAAATTCAAGCGCTCCAGCCTGAAGAAGGTTGATAGCCTCAAGAAGGCCTTCTCCCGCCAGAGCCTCGAGAAGAAGATGACCCAGATCTCCACCAAGATCGTTCCACCAGAGAAGCGTGACAAAATCAAGAAGAGCCTCACCCCTAACCATCCCAAGAGCCCGACTGCCAAGAGTTCTTCCTTCAAAGTGTCTCCCATGACCTTCAACGTGAAGAAGGTCAGAGATGGGGAAGTTCCCACACAAGAAGTGGCCTCACCTGAGGGAGAAGCCCATGTGGAGATTCCTACTATGGATAGCTTTGATGGAGAGATTCCCCTAGCAGAGGTGCACACCCAAGAGGGCATGGTGGAGGAAATTCAGGAGATGCTTCGTCCTTCCACCCCAGATAGTATGAAGGCCGGGCTGGCTATCAATGGTGAGGCTCCCAGCATGGAATGTGAGATAAATGGTGATCGCTCTGCGGGCCTGGCAGTGCCAGAAAATGATGAAATTATTGGGGAGGATGAAGAGGAGGACGAAGAAGCAAAACACAAAAGCCCTGTTGAGAAAGCAGCAGATGCCCAGATGCCCACAGCAACGGTTGCTGTAGAGCAAGTGTCTTAATATGTTTGATTGTAGCAAGCATCAACTCTAGTTTCCAGATCTTTCTTTTTCTCCCAAAAGTTCTACATTTTTGGAGAGACAGCCGGCCTACATTGTTCTCGATTTCACAGTTCCTTGCTCATTACCCATAGTTATCGTCACCACACACCCCTGTACACTACATGCACCCGTTTACACTTGAAGCACCCTCTGGTAGTCCATCCTTGGACCCAATAGCTTGATTCATCCGTTCTTGGACCAACATGCTCGAGTGGTGCATCCCTGGACCAACTTACTCTTGTCCATCTGAGGATCAACATACTTGAGATGCCCATCCGAGAACCACCCTGTAACACTTCCTTTGATCATCACCAGCCTGGTCTAAAAGTCTTGGGAGAGTCTACACAAGCATGGTTTGCTACTAGACCTCACAGAGCACCAGAACCCAGTGCACGTGCTTCCTAAACCCTGCAGAGGAGTCCAAGGCAAGCAGCATTACGCCAGTACACCATAACTCATTCCAACTAACGGGTGCCCACCTCTTCAATAGCAGCACATCTCCAGGGCGCTGGGCCAACTATCTCCCTCCTGCTCTGTTTGTCTGTCTCTGGAGCCCTCTTCCTCACTGACAAATAGCCCCTTTGTTCTTTGTGTTTTTTTGTGAAAAATAGTAAATCTTTGGCAACAGCGGCTCTGCCCAAAGCCTGTTTGAGGCAGTGTGTTGCCTGGTTGTGCAACAGTTGGAATGGGGAGTTTCTGGGCTTAAATTAAGAAGATCCTGGGGTGTTTTGTAGCGGACTAGAGGTTGTTTACTGAACTCTTTAGACCTGTGCAGAAAAAGCCCAAATCTTAACTAACAGGTGACTGTACTCCAGTTGTCCAAGTGGCTCTGTCTTCAATTACTTCTTTTGGGATGTCGAGTTTGTCATTCATGATTTGACAACTGACCTAGAACAGTATACGCTGTATGTGGGAAATCAAAGTACTTTACTTTGTGATTACCAATAAAGTCACGATGAACCCACACGGGACTGAAAATTATAAAAAAAATAATCATTTTAAATGGTATTCTTTGGATGTTGTAGATCACACAAATCAAATTGAATGAAAAGTAAATAGAAATGTATTTCAAATAACCAGTTAACAAGTTTGTGTTCAATCGTACTGACACAATTGAAGGACACCGATACAGATTGGAAGCTGCCCTAGATGATCAGACATTAGTGAAATCAATAAATCTACTGACGGTAATAATGATGCTCTAAATATGACTTGTTCTGCCCTCTGTCTCGTCTGCAGGGCAACCTTTTATGTTTATGTACAGGAATAATTGTGTCTCTTTCTATGTTAGGCCACACTGCTCTCTATGTATTCAGAGCACATACACCTTAAGTTAGTCACTTTATGATAACTGCCTTGAGTGTGTGTACTTTATAAAGTATCATCTGCATCTTTAATTTTTTTCTTGAGTTACATTATGAAACGTTGGTGTTTTTTTCTTTTAGGCCTCCACTGATCACACAGATCACATGTGAAATGTTTCCTCTGTTTTATGTGTTTAAGACAGAAACAGTATCAGGGCTCCATCACTAAATGACCTCCTCCTCAATGCAAACACATATTTCTTCAGTGCCTTCACCATGCACAAGCTGGCATGAGTGGTTTCACTCCTGAGAGGAAGGATTCCTATCTTTTGGTAGATTTGAGTGATAGTGCACATACCTGGATGCATGCTTGTTTTACATCTCCGGAGGAGACAGAGTTGATACCAGCAACATAGAAACAAATAGTTTAGGCTTGAATAAAGTGCGTATTCATTCACAAGAAACCTCAGATTTTGAAGTTTCTAAAAAGTGTCCTTAGTGTTGTTGCACATCTATAGTGCAATCTTAGCCTTAGTTAGAGATACCATAACTCCCTTTAAATAATCTAGTGAGAGATACCGGGTGCCAGGTATCCAGATACAAGAGAGGTCAGAGAGATGGATTAAGGTAGAGGACAACATTCCTAGATTTGACTGATGACTCCTGTCTGGACCATTTTTCATGGTCTTGGCCCTCCTTGTTGAGACAGGGTGGAGCCACAGGTGTTCTGCCCCTGTGGAGGCTCCTGGGCATGAGTTTTTGGTGGAAGGGGGGGAGGAGTGTTGGTGTTGGAAGTGTAAGAGAGGACAGCAGTTATTGGAGAGGATGATAAAAAAAAACTCTATCAAAGTTGCCTCAGGGTTTGGCAAATGCACAGCTTGGCAGAAAGAAGTTGAAATTGTTAACGTCTTGAAATGCATTGTAGGCGAGTTTACATACCAATACCTAGCTCTGCAGGATTCCTATACCTGTACTCTATAACATTCACTATACTTTAGATGGAACAATGGGTTATGAGTGAGAGGACCCAGATGTTTTTTAAGGGTTTTTTTTTCGGCTATGCAATATCACATACTTTACTGAGGTCTAGTAAACAGGAGGAAATCTGTGCACATGAATAGCATACATATTTCCTACAGCCTTATATTACTTCATGTCTTACACAAACATACCTGCCAGTTTACTTAATAAGAACTGTAGGGAGAATATCAATAATTACACATAACTGATTGTTAAAGCTTGTTTACTGTGTTGAATGTGTTTAGTCTGCTTTCTTCTTTTGATTCTTCTTCGTACAAATCGTCTCACTGAAAAGGGATGGAACACTAGGCTTATTGTGTACATTATGTGTACTTTAGAGGTTAAAATGTGACTTGCTTTGACTTATCTCTGCCTAATCAAGCAAATGTATTACTTTGGTGATACTGCTCTCTGCTAATGTTGCTAACTAAAAATGTATCCAGATTTGTTTAAAAATGTTATTTTGTTGTCTTGAAATGATCGTGTTTAATGTAGGTCATATGTGAAAACTATTTCCTGTTGTTAGAGACGCCTCATATTCTACAGGATAACCAGGTAGAAATGTTTAACATCATCTTTGTTGAGAAAAGTTCCTTCTTCATGACCGTTCCCTTAGTTAACCCCTTAAACCAAAGAAGTTTCCTTCACAGCAGAAGATTCCCTGCCACTTGAGTGTTAATGTACTCCTTCTGACACCTCTTTTAAACATGCAGGCATTTCCTTTCAAAATTCTAGTACTGTCAGTATCAATAAAGATTTTATAACATTCACATGATGTTTGTGGTCTTTCTTTTCAGGGTGGCGAAAGCAGATGAGTAAATGTCACACATTTCACATGGATTAGATTATGGTGGACAATGATCTGTGTGTAATGCATGTCATGATTCAGTGACGTGCATGTTTGACTCAGAGAGCCCAATGAAACATGTTCTTCAGTTTACTGACTTTTGTGTTATTGCTAATTTTAGACAAATAATATACTCATGAGGCTAACTGTAACAAGGTATAGTGTATGATTAATGTCAGAGTATTAAAAAACTGCTCAACCCTTATCTCAGTGCTGGTTAAGGGTGCTCTATAAAACAAAGACACAATTAAAGTGGACTTCCCCTTAACCTTTTCATATTCCTACCCAGGTCTATTTTACCATCCGAGTGTTATCCTCCAAGAGATTTCTGCCTCCTCTCCATATCAGTAAATTCATGCAAATATCAGTTTCAACTTAAAAATGAACCTCTGAAAAACTTCAACTAGTGTTTCCATTACTGGAGTCTCTGTAACTTGGAATACTTGTTCGGACCAACTTTGCACAAAATCCCATCATTTTGAAAACTACAGGTGGAGTTACTTACAGGGCAGATGTTTCTATATAGTTGTTTGATTGCTTGTTGAATTTACTCTGAGCATCAAAATGGAAATTTCTTGAACCTCCAACAAACTGGATTAGCAGATGACATGTCAGGGTTTCACACTCATCACAAGAGGTACATACAAAAATCCATCAGAAGACATGCACCCATTTATTTTAACTCTTACATTTGCATGTGATAATGAGTAGTTTCCAGATGATTTCTTGAGATCTCAACTTTTGTATTTCTTTACTTTTAATTTTTCTTTTTTTTTTTTTTAAATCTCAAGTTTTTTTCCTTGTCTCCTATGGATAACAGCTTGTTTTCCCCCTAATGGATTAACTCATCTTGAAATGACAAAGCTGTTTTTTTTCTTCATGATAACACGATATACGTTAATCTAATACATATGTATTGTTTATTTAGGCTTTTCTTTTTCTTTTTTTAAAGCTGCTGTGAGGAACTTTTGTTTTGCATCGATTCTGGCGCCCCCTTATGGACAAAGTGATACCTCTTATCTCTTGTCCTATACATGCAAAAGTAGTGTTTTCAACAAAAACCTCATCCTGTTGTCTTTTAACAGTCAACTTTACCAGGCAATGTGATTATTTTCCATGAAAACAGTCAAATAAAGGCTGTTTCTGAAGCGAGATGTCCATCATGGTCTGAAACCTACCCCCTCAGGGCGGTTTCAGGCATTAAAAATGACAACAGAGAAGGTGTCAGTGTTGCTGCTGATGGTCTTGTTTGCTATTGAAGGTCATAAAGAGGCATTGGTATCATTTTCAGTCTGTTTCTCAGCCAGTTCAAAACTCCTCACAGGGCCTTTAATTCTTTATTTTTTGTGGTGACCGAAAAAAAGGTAGGCCTGACCATGCCATGCCATGCCACACCGCCATTGCCCTTGCTAATAAGGTAAGTTAAGTTAAGTCTATGTATATGTTTGATTTTTGCTTTTGCAACTCTAAGGGTTATGAGTTGATGTCTGGTCATAAAATTGGAATCTCGAAAAAATAAGTAAGATAACTTAACATGGGAAAATCCTACTATACAGTCCATAGGGAAAACGAATTAAGCATGTTTCGTTCTTCCATGACACAGATCAAATTGTCGTCCATTTAATACTACGATAAACAAATGTTCAATTAAGATAGGCCCACAAATAAACTTAAGATCACGAGAAAATGCTCCCTTAAAATAATAATGCACTACAGGATAGGATAGAACAGATAGAATATAATGCACTTGATTAATCACCGAAGGGAAATTTAGGATGCGATGTAACCGTGATGATTTTAGAACCATAGGTTAGAACAAGCGATGGAATTAAATCCGTATATTTGCTTGAATCATCTGTGCTCTTTTCGAGCTATTCAAAACGCTCACTGTAATGAGAAATGGACTCTGAACATATAAGCCGGGGTGTTGTGGTGGTGTTTGTCTCCCTCTAATGTCCAAACTCAGGACAACACTTTGTTCTCCCTTTTCCATATCGTCATGTTATCGATGGCAGCTGTATAATATGCAAGTAAAAAAGGAATAAATCCTGCCTTATTCCGCCACAATATATTATACACACTGTTGCTAAGGTTATTGCTATTATATTAAAATTCTCTTCCTATCCAGAATGTTGCTAAGCCGTCACGGTGGCCGAGAGGTTAAGGCGTTGGACTCGAAATCCAATGGGGTTTCCCCGCACAGGTTCGAATCCTGTTCGTGACGATTGTCTTTTGCATCATGCAGCACAAAGACCAAACACAACACTACACCTAAAATGCTGCAACTTACCAGAAGGCGTTGTCTGTGATAAGTGACTCATCTGAATTCATAACAGGATCATTTTGTGATGAAATCCACGTGTATAATGTAGTGTATCTGTAACTCAGATGCGTCTTCATACTATTTGCAAGTAATTGATGCCACAAAGTTATCTGGAAATAATGCCTCGTTTAACACTCCTGTTATCCTCAAACTTTACTGAGCTGTGCATTCTTCTATACAATATTTCCCACCCAACAGTATGAGCAAATATTAATGTTTTCATGTCCCATGTTGTTTGACCTATCAGGAGTTCTCACAGAATGAGAGGTAAGGTGATGTCAGGTTAGGGCATGGGTTAGGGCCCTAAAGCAGAGGGAGGTTTTTATAGATAATAAAATTGTATGTTACAGGGGCCTCAGTATCATCCGAAAACAACCAAAACATTATTTGTGAAAAGTAGATACGTCTTATGTTTTAAACAGCTAAAACAGCCAGGGGTCAAATTGACCCCAAGGAACACGGATGCGTGTAAAATGTGTATTATTTTTTCTGTTTACCCAGTTACCCCCTTTGAATTAGGAAAGGTCATGAAATATGAAGCAAAAAATCATGTTCACCATAGTTTTAGAACGTTAAACATTGAGTGGGGTCAAATTGACCCCAATGATGACAGGAGGGTTAAGTTGTATCCAGGTTATATCACAATCTTTACGTTAATTGTTAATATGCAATACAAGTTTATCGAGACAACAGTTCCGTGTGCTTTCAGAATTCTCGCGTTGTTTGGGAATGGAACTCTCTTGGGGTAAACCAACTGCTCTCTTCGGTTTGGGTTTGACAGACTACAACACGGTTTGTTTGTGATTCAGACCCTTTCAGACCTATTATTCAGACCCAATCCAATTTGAAGAAATGTGAAAAACAGAACAAATACAACACAGTTTGATATTGAATTGATTCGGTTCAAACGAGCACAAAATAAGGCATATCTGATTTGACACCCCTTTACATCGGCAGGGAATGGAACCTCCCAGGCTACAAAGGCAGACCGGCGCTGCTCTCTGACGTAGGCTTTGGGGGCATTGTTGAAGCAGGGGGAACTAAGCGTGCTGTCAACAGCGTGTACAGATTTTAAACATCGATTTGGGGCTTTAGCTGTGTTTAGGCTTTACTAAATAGGACACTGAACATACTTAAAGGGCCACTGTTAGTTATTGATTCACTAGTCTTGTAACAAAGCAGACTGCGCGGTAGCCTTTAGTTCCTTATACTCTACAGAGGCTCACAAAGGAAATGCGATCGATCTGAAACAATACGACGGAGACATTTAGAGTCTCCAGATTGTTCTGATCTGAATATCTGAAGGTCTTCCTTAAAGCCAGGGGAGCGGTCTTTGTTGAATAAGACAGATAGAGGCAAAGCTCGCATCAACAGATCCTGTCTGATTTAGACTAAACGCTTTCTTTGAGTGTTTCCGGGCTCACGAGCCACCTTTGTACGTCTCTCGTGAATATAATTATGCGAAGAAAGAAGTCACCACTATGGCGAACATGGTGAAAAAAGACTCTCAGAGACTCTTATCCTGAAATGAGAGGACAGCTAACTAGCTTCAGTACAAGTTAGCTCATGGTTAGCTTAGTGCTATCAAGTGAAGTCACCTCACTGCTGTGCTAGCTGTCTGAAAGGGACCAGATAACTGTTAGCGTTCGTAGGAGAAAGTAGTCGACTCTCCACAGAGCAGATCTCTGAGTCACAAAGGAAGAACTTTCACCTTAAAGTCACTGACGTGTTGATTTAGTTCCTCTTAGCCAGCAGGCTAATCAGCTACACGAGCTACAGCTAACCTGATAGCTTTAGCTCTTCTTGCTGCTTTAGTGACAGAGGAGAGAACTTTGATTATTCCTCCTCCAGGAGAAGTATGGCAGCCCCCACGACAGAGTCCGTGTTTCTGATAAAGGACGTGAAGCCGGGGTCGAAAAATTTGAATATCGTGTTCATCGTTTTGGAAATCGGTAAGTAGTTAGACACTGACTCCGGAGAGTCTCTGCACTTAGCATCAACTCGTGTGTTGCTTTTCTTAAACGGCTCCAATGAAACCCTGCACACCATTTACACAGTACATCAATGTCAGCTCTGTTAATGACATGTAGAATATTTAGTTTACGTTTTACATTCACGCTGTGAGGCCAAAACAGCTTCAGAGTTGTACAGAGAAGTGATAAAAGACCGGGATTGACAGCTATAAACTTGAAGGAGTAAACATTTAATAATTGAAAATGAATATAAGGAGTTTTAAAAAAATCACCAAAAAACAAGTCAAAACAACAGTTTTAAAATAAGTGCATTTATTAGAGTTAGTAGTTAAAATCATAGGCAAGACTTGAAGGTGTCTGATCTAGTATTAAATCATCTGAGAACTCTCAACTCAACTTTATTTATAAAGCGACTTTCATATTAACATGCAGACCAAAGCGCTTCACAGAATAACAGACAGAAAACAGCAATGGTAAAATTATAAAAGGCATTATTATAATTTTTTTTAACTTAGAAATCAAATCAATACAGCAAAACTACTAAATGAAATACTAGTAGAAAGTAGGGATGTAACGATACATTTTGAATCCCAATTCTCTAATGACTTTCAAGAAAACTGGATTGAACTCAAAGTTTAAATAACTTATTTTATTTTAATTCTCAGATCTGGACATTTGCAATATATATTTGTTCTCTTATATTTCTTTGTAAAAAAAGTAATCCTTTTTCATTTTTAAGATGTGTTATAACTCAAATAAAACCACTGCACACTAAATTGACCGTACAAAAATACCTTGTTGGAAAATTTCAGAACAATTAAAGAGAAATGGAAAGTGAACAATTCCCAAATGAAAGTATTAAATATTAAAACAAATAAGTTCAATCTCTAAATTAGTGATGTAAATTTCACGTATTTTCCCTGAGCGATCTTTGGAGATGTTAACGATCAATTATCGTTTAATCATTAAAAAAACATGAATGTTTTGCATGTCAAAAATAATGACAAGTGTGTTTTTTCCCTGAATCAAATGTTCCTTCACGACACAGTGTATATTACTGACAGTATTAAACAGCTACAGATCATATTGAGGTGTTCAACATGTTAACATGCTGAATATCAACGTGAGGAGCAGGCTTATAAATAATCTCTGTGGACTCATGGTCATAGAGTGAAGACTCAGACTACAACATGTGGATTTACTGCAACAGGACAACTGAACAGGATCAGAGTTTGGACTCAGTGTCCAGTTTTCTCCTTCTTATTGAGAAAAATAAGCATTTAAACGTGGTCAGGTGTCGGCCGGGAGCGCAACCGAGTCAGAATCAGTCCGGCGGCTGAGAAAGAAAGCGCTCACGGAGACCTGTCACTCAGCTGCAGCCCCCAGCTGAGCGTCTCCGCTGTGAGCAACACCTTCAGTCAGCTGATTCTGAAACATGCTTTAAACTTAAAACACCTCCACTCAGAGAGTGACGAGAGCAGACAAGAGACTTCATGATGTTGAACAAGCAGAGTATAATACAGATAGCACCTTCTACTGTTTAAAAATAATATGCCAATACAAATGTTGTTGAATCGATTTTAATCCACCCTTATTTGTATCCATGTTTTACCATCTTGTGATATATCCTTACATCCCTGGTGGACAGAAAAGTTAAAAATATGGAAGCGTTAACAAGATCAGATGAATACAAGAAATAAATAGATAAATAAATAATTAAATAAGATAAATAAATGTTAAAGCAATGATTAAAAGAATGATTAAGATAATAAAAATAAAGAGTCTATGTTGCACGACAAAAAATTATCTCCTAATGAAGCCAACCCCAGATTCGCTCAGGGTCGTACAGGTGTCTTGTGTCAAAAGCATGTCAGATATAAATTTAGGGGTTAGCAGACAGATGCATTTAATTCATCGGTTTTCTGGTCAACAGGTAGAAACTGTAAGGGTATTAGAGCTTGGACAATGTGGTCATATCAAACTCATACATTCTTTATTCTTGCAGGGAGAGTAACCAAAACAAAAGATGGTCATGAGGTGCGCTCTTGCAAGGTGGCGGACAAGAGCGGGAGCATTGCCATCTCTGTTTGGGATGAACTCGGAAGCCTTATCCAGGCAGGGGACATCATCAAGCTGACCAGAGGGTAGGGCTGTTTTGTACCGGGGAACAAAACACACAGAACAATCCATTTTCAGAGTATTTACAGTTGCTCATAGTACCAGAAGCAAACTTTTTGCACAACTTTTGGAGGAGACAAACACGGCCAAATAATCAGGAAACAAAGAATTCCACAACACTGGCTTCTGCACTCGCATTGGTGGAAACTTATGTTATTAATGACTTCCTTTGGTCATTTCAAGTAAATGATATTCTTTAACCTGATGGTCTCTGCACCAAAATAATCTCCCCAAGTTACCATAACTGCAAGTGCAGAAAGAGGTGTCCAGGAGTTCTTTATTTCCAGATCTGATGATGCTTAAGATTGACTAACAACTTGCTCATGAAAGCATGTGATACTGTTTTGTTTTCATTCATGTACCTTTTGGTTTCTGTATTAGCTATGCATCCATATGGAAAGGCTGCTTGACTCTATACACTGGAAGAGGAGGAGATTTGCAGAAGATTGGAGAGTGAGTAACTGAACACAAGTCTGTGGTTGTTGTGCACCTCAACTTCAACACCGGGTTAACTGATGACATTTGCCCGCAACTTAAAAGTAAATTTTATGCTTGAGTGAAATTGTCACAAAAATGCATCAAAAGTTTGAAGAGCAGTCCCATTGTCAGTCAACATGAAACTGTCATCACATCACATTTCTAATTCTCACTGAGGCTGTAGACTGCAATTAACAGCTTTCTGTGAAAAGTTTAATATTCTCACTTTTTAGAGCGCTCAGATAATTTTTCTATAAACAAATAAATGATGCTCACTAATCAGTGACTGTTAAAATGTGTCATCTACATCGAACACACTCACCAGGGTTAAAAGTTGTAAAAGTGTTTTTGTTTCTCTGCAGATTCTGCATGGTGTATTCAGAAGTTCCCAACTTCAGTGAACCAAACCCAGACCTGCTAAACCAAGGAAACCAGCAAAACAAGTCTGTAAGTATCCATACATCCAATCCACAACGGTCAGCTGCAGACCAGCAGGACCTCCATGAAATCACTCCTCAAGTGCCAATAAGGGAAACATTTCAAATTGAGTAATAATTAAGACACTTCTAATATATTTGATACATTTTGCAGAGAAGTGAATGAAGTCCGTATTATCACTGAAGGGCAGTTGGATTTACAGATCCCAGCACCACACAAACAGTAAAAACTAATACTAAAGATTTGAATATTCTTTGTTTTTGCACTAAACCTTCATCCAGCAAATAATCTGAGACAAAGAGATGCCATCACACATAAAATGTGGCCTTCACCCAGTCCCATCCTTCCTGTGAAACAGCAGAGCATGATAACAATTCATAGTCAAGTCAGACTTTACTCATACAGCACATTTCATCCACAAGGCAAAACGACATGCTTCAGAATTATAACACATGAAGGTGCAGTCAAATGAACAGAAGTTCCCCACTGTTTTTCTTCGGTCTCTAATGGTGCGTTCACACCAAACGCGAACGATCGTGCTAGACGTGCGAATATGGACGCGCGAATGATTTGTGTTTACTCGCGCAAATGACTCGCTCAATCCGCGCGAATGACTCTCTCAATCCGCGCGAATGACTCGCTCAATCCGCGCGAATGACTCGCTCAATCCGCGCGAATGACTCGCTCAATCCGCGCGAATGACTCACTCAATTCGCACGTAAAAATCGCGTGTAAACGAGTGCCAAGACGCGAATATACCCGAGAGGGAGGGGGGCTCCCACGCCACAGCTGTCTGTTGTCATCAAACAGAAGACAGTGGAGGCTGGCTTGACTTTCGTTTCCGAAGTGGAGGCTGGCTTGACTCTTGTTTCAGAAGTGGAGGCTGGCTTGACTCTTGTTTCAGAAGTGGAGGCTGGCTTGACTCTTGTTTCAGAAGTGGAGGCTGGCTTGACTCTTGTTTCAGAAGTGGAGGCTGGCTTGACTCTTGTTTCAGAAGTGGAGGCTGGCTTGACTCTTGTTTCAGAAGTGAAGGCTGGCTTGACTCTTGTTTCAGAAGTGGAGGCTGGCTTGACTCTTGTTTCAGAAGTGGAGGCTGGCTTGACTCTTGTTTCAGAAGTGGAGGCTGGCTTGACTCTTGTTTCAGAAGTGGAGGCTGGCTTGACTCTTGTTTCAGAAGTGGAGGCTGGCTTGACTCTTGTTTCAGAAGTGGAGGCTGGCTTGACTCTTGTTTCAGAAGTGAAGGCTGGCTTGACTCTTGTTTCAGAAGTGGAGGCTGGCTTGACTCTTGTTTCAGAAGTGGAGGCTGGCTTGACTCTTGTTTCAGAAGTGGAGGCTGGCTTGACTCTTGTTTCAGAAGTGGAGGCTGGCTTGACTCTTGTTTCAGAAGTGGAGGCTGGCTTGACTCTTGTTTCAGAAGTGGAGGCTGGCTTGACTTTCGTTTCAGAAGTGAAGGCTGGCTTGACCGCAGTAACAAGGTTGAGCTCGGGGACATTAAATGGGGAAGCCGGTTATACTAAAGTGGGCAGAGATAACTTCCTACTACAACAACTGATAGCTGACAAAGTTTTTCACAACTCACCATATAATCCTGCTCCCTCTCTGTCCTCACAGTGAGCTCCTGTTTATTCCTCATCCCATAAGAACAGGTAGAGTCACAGAGTTTGGGGAAGCTGCACGGTGATAGAATCGAAGTGTCCCATATATTCCAGGTGAGGGAATCCCCGTTGGAATCTCCGCTGGTCCATACATCACACAACACACGTCACCGGGGGATCTGCACGCCGATTGGCTATCGCGCCGCGATTCTTTCGCTTGAGTTCAGATGTTTCAACTCTCGCAAATCGTTCGCGCGAATGATGCGCACACCATTTGCGTCGCCGAATACACGCCGCCGGACCTCTACTCGCATCGCTGCATTGACTTTACATGTGATTCATTCGCGCGAATGATTCTATTCGCGTTTGGTGTGAACGCACCATAATGCTGGACATTGGGTTGAAGAAGCATAATCAGGGGCACCGTTGGCCTAGGGATCTAAGCGTGCGCCCCATATACAGAGGCCATAGCCCTCGTCGCAGAGGTTGTAAATATATAAGTTGATCAAAGTGGCATAGAATGAAAGTCCATAGCTTCTATTAAGCTGCTAAATCTAAAAGCTGCATAACCTGTTACAGCAGGTAACATTTTGAGCTGAACCTGCAGGGAGACTTAGACATGACATCTATTACTCATAGGCTTATAAAAGGATGCCAGACTTTAAATCTTTGTAGTTCCTTTTTTAAACATACTCTACTTTGATGGCCTTTATTAGAGTGTGATCATCACTTTATGAGCTCCAGTGTTGTTGACTTCTTAAAGGTGTGAATCTCTTCAACTTGCAGGGTAAACCAGACGGGAATCAGAGAGGAAACTCTCCACCCAATCAGAATTCAGGTACACCTGCCCCACCAGGTCAGTACTTCTTCTTTTTTCACTTTACTGTAGTAACTCACTTGAAAACAACAGGAAACAGTGCAGCGGTACACATTGTGTTACACCCAACCCTAGGGTTGTCCTATGAGGCAAACAACAATCCAGAGCTGACCTATATACATTACAAGAAAAACGGGGCGTTGTGGACCTAGTGGTTTGGGTGCACACCCCATGTACAGAGGCTATGGCCCTCGTTGCCTCTCTTCAGCTGTCCCGGCAATTAAAGGCGAAAAAGCCCTGAAGTTATAAATTCAAAAATACAAATTAAAATGCTTGATTGGGATTTATTTTGAGACACAAAGAAGAATCATTGAAACAACGTGCAGCTGTAACTGTTGACAGTGCCTGCAACAAAATGGCTGCCTCCATTGAGTCATCATTTAATGTGAGAAATCTGATGAATGAAGTGATGATGAGGCTTTTATGGAGACATACTTTTTTCGAACATTTATACTTTAATGAAACAATACACATATTTTTAACATGCTTTGAGGATTAGAGGCACAAAAGGCTCCTTCTACATGAGTGATTTTGACTCGCCTTAGTTTGAAAGGCACTGTGTAACTAGTGTGATTACATTAATGCCAAATACTGAAGTGAAAGCATTATTGTCTATTTTACTGTTGTCATGTGACTCTCCTTCAGTGTCCCTGTGTCATTGAAGGAAAGCTGTTAAAAGTCTTTGTAACATCCACATATGTCTCTCTGTGCACTGGTTTGTATGTCTCCCCCCTCAGGTAATGGTGCCATGCCCCCTTTTACCAACAATAACAACAACAATCCACCCCCTGGTGCTCCTCGGGACCCTTCATTTGGAGGCATGGGGCGACCCAACGGCCGCTCACCTGGAAATGGCGCTCCTCCTGCAACGGCTGGAGGACCCCCGACATCAGCAAAGTCTTCAGTTACAATTAGCAACGGCAGGGACCCGCGGCGTGCCAAAAGATGAAACATATGTTATGGGGGATGAAGTGAGATAATTACGGATGTCTCCCTTCTTCTTCTTCTTCTTCTTTTTTTTTCTTTCCGTGCCCTCTCCTCATCAACGCCAGTCTCGGCTTTCAGAAACAATGATTGAAATCGGGGACTTTTTACATCCTTTTGTCTCACTTTTTTTTTAATAGCTACCATAATCAATGAATTGTGGTGTTTCAACATGCGTAGTGAACTCAGTAAGCAGCACAATGGGATTGTGATCTACCATTTGACGCACTCTTGGGACTCCTTTTATAGTCAAGCCTCGTGCTTGAGTTGTCGTCTGCCTTCTCAGTCTTGTCCTCTTAATCTCACTGCAAATTGCCATTTCTGTGCCAGTGTTACCTTCCCAATACACCCTCCTCGGCCCCTGCCCTCTTATGTTCTTTGAACTATACACCCTACTTGAACACTTGATGCACTTTCTTCTCTTAATTTATGTCGGCATGGTTGCCTGTCGGTTAAATCAGGAAAACCATTTCTACTTTTTGGTGGAAAAGGCCTTAAGTTGTTGAAAGTGAGTTCTTTGACTGAATGCACAAGCGACATTTCTCTCTTAACCAAACTCTGTCTGAAGTGGCTCTGTGACAGGAAAGGTGTTAGTTTTGAGTTTTTAATAAAGGCTAGATAGATTGATATTAGACTTTTTATTTTTCACAGGACATGTTTTCTCATTGCCATCAATTGTACCATAGTCCAGGTGGGACCACTTCAATTCTGGCGAAACGGTTCACCAAATGAATTTTCCGGTAATTCTGCCACAATTGCTTTTCTGTAGTGTATTTTACAGTTGAACACAAGTTACTGGTAATGTCAATAAAATGTATTTACATTTGGTTAAAATGAACTTAAAGTTATTTAAAAAAAATCCTTTTTAAAAGGCTTGCAACAGATTTACTATGAAAGTCTTTTTTTCATTTTCTGGTCAAGTCAAACACACAAGTATGAACAGTCTCTTCACCCCCCCCTACAAATACTAACATTATAGGTAATATACACCTTCCACTTATAAACAGTGTACATGCTTGTTAAATGATAATAACAGTAATGTCATTACACCTTAAAGTCCACTTTCATTGCACTCTACAGCGCCATCTAGTGCCCAAATAAATGAACCACACCTTTGCAGTAGAACAGATTTCAAATCCATGATTTAAGTTTTGAGTAAAGGCTCACGTTTGAACACAAAGTGAGAAACTACATCAAAATATATACCAACCAGTAAATCCCCATGTCACATGTTTGATAAAAACACGTGCGTCATAAAACAAAAGCTTTTACTTAAAACCCCCTGCTTTAAGCAATGCATTGCACACAACAAAACTGAGAGTTTCTTCACATCCTTTGTTGCACCAAGCACCTGAACTTTAAAGCCTCCTGTGATCATGTTAGACCTTTCTCTAAAAACACACTTTACTTTCATCCTGAGAAGTGTTTCCAAACTGCAAACTGTAGAGGTGAGTTTAAACCTAGCCTGGATGATTACATTGACTTTCAAATCACCCGATGAAGTCCAGATAACAGCCACACATGTAAAAGTCATGTAAAGAGATTAAAGTGGCCTAGCAGGATGAAGTAGAAGAGAGCGGCCACACTATGCTGTGCCTCTGCAGCTATAAAGAATAAGAAGTCTGTACATTTCCATATGAAGTAGTTTTTCAGATTTCCCACAGTGCTCACACTCTCATGATCAAAACATGTTTAGGTAATTCTCGCTCTGATTGAAATGTGAACTTGTGACATTAGGAAGTTGAAACACATGAGAAGGGGAGCAGGAAATGTGATGCCAGTCACTCGTGTCAACACAGTGGATTGTCATGAGCTGGGAACTTCCTCAGCAGCAGCGGTCAGTCGGAAATGTGCTCACCATGAGGTCTGAGATTACAATATTTCTGTAGGTAGATTAAAATGCGGGCCTTATAAGGTGTTGTAGCTTCTGTTCTCGGAATTTAAAGCCTGACCTAATATTTGCACCACACAAACAAAGGACTCAGATAAACAGAATCAGAACAACAACACTTGTAATCTGATTTTCTTCATGTCTTGAATGTATTTATGATTCATAGTGTTTATTTAAAATATGTAAACCTCATGGTGACTGAGGGTTTCTGTTTCGGTTCTAAATGCAGTGTGACTACATCTCATGACACTCCTGACTCATATGATGTTGTTTTTGTGGATGGGGAAGTGCTGGAAGTGCTGTGGGTAAGAGGAACCCTCACAAGTGATTAGTTAGAAGTAGGTTATAATAGAAATTAAATACTATTTTAAATACAAGCAGAGTAAACTTACTGACAGATGTAATTAAATAACATTAATGCACATAAAATATATCCTACAGACCTACTTAATAATACAATTCATGTTTCATTCAGAAGTGAACTTCATCCACAGAAATATAACACTTGTTGACAATAAGCACACACATCAATTCTTCAGAAATGTCATAACCTACATTTGCTGTTACGTGTGAAAACAAGTCTTCCTTTTATATTGTTGAGAAAAACAAAATCTGTCTTTGAGACAAAGATGTGCAAAAATAGGTGTGCTGGTTAGAGAGATGGGCGGGGTGTAAAGAAATACAATGTTTGTTCTGCCACACTGTCACAAACGGAGTGACTCCTGCTGAGAAGACACCACAATGACTGGTGAGTATTCACAACCTTGGATTAACACATTATTTTGATTGACGTGTATTAATACATGTATTCATAGAAAATAGAGGGTTGCAGAAGTCTTTGCTGTAATTTAACACAGACATACACTACCAGTCAAAAGTTTGGAAACACCTTCTCATTCAAGGGTTAGTATTTATTGTAATGATTGTAAGATAAGATAAGATAGTCCTTTACTTGTCCCACAACGGGGAAATTCAAGTGTCACAGTAGCAAAGTAGACAGTGCAAGAAATAAATAAATATATATATATAAACCAAACATGAGCCTATAAAGTAACAATTATTAAAAAGTGATTAGAAATTTAAAAAAAATATATATATATATATATTATTGAAAGTACATTTTACAACAGTAAACACTGTAGATTAATACTGAAGACATCAAAACTAATAAAGAACATATATGGAATTATGTAATGAAACAAAAAGAGTTAAACAAAGCAGAATCTGTTTAATATTTTAGATTCTGTAAAGTAGCCCCCTTTTTCCTTCATGACAGCTTTGCACACTCTTGGTATTCTCTCAGTCTGCTTCATGAAGTGGTCTCCTGGAATGGTTTCTAATGAACATGAGCCTTGTCAAGAGTTCATTTGTAGAATGACTTGCCTTCTTAATGTGTTTGAGACCATCAGTTGTGTTGTTCAGAGGTAGGATTAGTACACAATGGAGAGTCCTATTTGACTACTGTTGTAATCCAGATTATGGTTAAACCAGATTATTTCATAGTTTTGATGTCTTCAGTATTAATCTACAATGTTGAAAATAAGTAAATTAAATAAAAACCATTGAATGAGAAGGTGTGTCCAAACTGTTGACTGGTAGTGGATGTAAATAATAGAGGCACATTTAGAATGACAGACCCTGTCAAATGTAAAGAAATATGATTATTTCATTACTTCTTTACAATAAAAATTAAAAACAATGTTTCTGAGAAATATTCCACTGAAGTAAGCAACACTTTTGTTCATTGATTTAAAATGTGCTGTAGATTTTCAGATTTTCAGATGTGCTATGATCTTAATGTGTATAGCCTGCTTCATAGAAAGTCAGTCTAATCAGTCGAAAAGTACATTTCTACATCTTTAGCAGCTTCATGTCAGCAGGTTTGTAAAAGTATACCTGGTACATTTGACTAAAGATCTATTTCGATTGCTGTCAACAGATCCAAACACATCTTCCTTTTTCATAGACTTTGGCTCTGTTTATGAGGAGCTCAACTTCACATACAACGACTCCGATTTCATCTTAAACCCAGACACACAGCCATGCAGCCTTTTCGTCATCCCAGACCCACTGACGATTGTTATGAGTGCATTTTATGTCCTCATATTTGTGTTGGCCATCCCTGGCAACCTGGTTGTGGGGCTGGTGATCGGTCTCAGCAAGCAAGCACTGCCCCCCTCTGACCTCTACCTCCTCCACCTGGCAGTTGCTGACCTCCTGTTGGCCATTACCCTCCCATTTTGGGCCACATCTGTCACACGGGGTTGGGTGTTTGGAGATGCCATGTGCAAAATTATCACCATGATCCAAGAGCTGAGCTTCTACTCTAGCATTCTTTTCCTGATGTGTATCAGCATGGACCGCTACTTGGTGATTGTTCGAGCTATGGAGGCACGTAGAGCTAACCGGAAGATGCTCAGTTGGGGACTTTGTGTTGGTGTTTGGGGCGTCGGAGCCTTTATGTCTCTGCCGGGGTTTTTCAATTCAGCTCACAGTTCTCCATCCTCCAGTCAGATAGTGTGTTCTGAACAATTTGAGCCTGGCAGTGCAGACATGTGGAGGCTGGCCACCAGAATCTTTCGCCACACTTTGGGTTTTCTGTTCCCGTTGAGCGTCATGCTGTCCTGCTATGGAATAACAATCGAACGCCTCCTTCACATCCGTGGTGGTTTCCAGCGCCAACGAGCCATGAAAGTCATCGTGTTTGTGGTTGTTGCCTTCCTGATTTGTTGGACTCCGTACCACATTGTAGTGATGGTGGACACGTTTTTCAGGTCAAAGATCGTGCCTTGCCAGTGCCCAGCGAGGATGGCGGTTGACCAGGCCATGTTCGCCACTCAGAGTCTGGGCCTGCTGCACAGCTGTGTTAACCCCGTGCTGTATGCGTTTGTGGGGGAGAAGTTCAGGAGCAGGCTGCTGCAGGTGTTGAAGAAGATGGGTGTCCTGCAGAGAACGTCTGTGTCGAGATCCAGCAGGTCTTCACTGTCGTCAGAGATCACATCCACATTCATGTGAGAACAAGGAGAAACTGAACTGTACATGACTGCCTGGTCCTAAGTGCTGGACACCAAATTCATATTTTTGATACTTAAATGCATTTTATGAATATTTGGGCAAAGTGATAAATTCGTTGTAGTTTTTTGCTAGATTCTATTTTTTCATCTTAAATGACGTTGAGTTGCTGTGACTTACCTTGAACATTTCACCAAATTTGTAAATATTTTTTCTTGCCAGATTTTTTTTTTTTTTAATCTTGCAAAACTTGTTATTGATGCAGCTAACCTTCAATATGTCATGACATTTGTAAATATTTTTCATTCTGTATCCTGTTTAATGTGGTTTTTGGTTTCACATCAGTTTACTGCGTTTCTTTTCTTCTTTTTTTTGCGGTTACCCTTTCACAATTCTTTTCTCAGTCATTTCTAGTTAAGCAAGCTGCAAAGCACATCTGTCAGGTGTGACTACATCACGGCAGAGCTTCTGCTTCTGCCTTACAACCTAAGCTTTGGTTGAAAGCTAGGAGAAGCTCAAAGTGGACGTTGAGCTATGATAATTCCTCTTTTTGTGGTGAAAAGAAGTCTTTCCTTTATAGAAAATATTTTAATGTTCTTATTTCTAAGCTGCTTTTGGAAGCTCAAGTGATAACCTGTTGTATAACTTTGTTTAAGTTTTCCTTTTTACATTATTTAATTGTATTGCTCATAATGTTTTTCATTGTATGCATAAGGTTTCCTATGCATTGAGTGTATAGCTGCAATCATCACATAATAAAATGATGTTAGAATCAAAAATATACCTTGCTCTTGTTTTTGATACCTCCCCTCTGATGCACATGTGTCACTTTCAGATATATCTTAAGTAGCTGAGTCCAGCATGTTGTTTTCTTTTTGTGTTTAAGCCCCAGCGTTTAACAGGAGTCGATGTCTGCTACAGCAGCATCACCTCACACGAGATCAGAGGGGCACCACTTTTGTATCTTTGCAGAAACAGTAGATGAAAAAGTACGATTTGATTACAGAATTGTGTCTGGGAGTTGCAGCTGACAGGTAGGGGAGAACGGGGTTGGTTGTCACACGGGTTGGTTGTCACACTCATTATATCTCGCCACCAGAGGGCACTGTCTCTCAAATTGGGGTATGGACATTTCCAGAATTAGGATCAGAGCTCACCTACATAGTCTTCTCTGGAGTAAGACAGCTGAACTTGAGGTGAGAGGACTTTTTGTGTTTTTCATGTCAAATAGTAAATATTCAGCTCCTCAGTATTTTTCTTCTAGGCTTTTAAACGATGGGTTTATAACAAAACAAGTGTTACCCTTACTAAGTGTGATGGGAAAGCTATAGTTTAGATTTTTATTAGCTAGCTAACTAGTTGTTAGATGGCTGTTAGCCTTGATGCTAGCAAAAAAAATCCAGTTGGGGTTGGTTGTCACATTCCCTTTGGGGTTGGTTGTCACATGTAACAACCAACCCCTATGTTGGCATAATCATGCATGGTGAAATGAGTTGGACGGTGTAGACCCTACATTTACCATCACTGTAACTCAGACAGTGACTGCATGTAGCCTAGTTGAGTAGACCAGTATTGTTAGGTCTATTTGTTTAGTTCTTTATGTTGTTATACAGGCTGGCCTAAAGATGTGTTTCCTCTTCATGTTCCTTGCTCATTTTATGTTAAAATGCATTAAGTTATGTAGGCCTATCACTTGTCAGTGCAATTCAACTTTCAAATTTAGTTCTGCCTTCTTGCCTTTTTTAAAAGATTTTTCCCATTGAAACACCATTGTGACAACCAACCCCATAGTGTGTGACAACCATCCCCATAGTGTGTGACAACCAACCCCATAGTGTGTGACAACCAACCCCATAGTGTGTGACAACCAACCCCATAGTGTGTGACAACCATCCCCATAGTGTGTGACAACCAACCCCATAGTGTGTGACAACCATCCCCGTGATGGGGTTGGTTGTCACAATGTGTCAGAGTGTCCTTGATAGTTAATTGCCTCTTTGTTACAATGAGTTGGAAAATGAGAGGGATACACATTTCAAGCCAACACCTTAAGCTTCAATTTAATGTAGGAATGACTATTGAGAGATGTTTTGATGATGAGCAATCATCAAAACAGTAAAAAGTGACAACCAACCCCGTTCTCCCCTATCTGCTTGAAACAATACGTATTTTCCCATTGTTAAAATGAAGGTTTCTACAGCGAGTAAAGTATAAATTTATTTCCAGACAAGTCAATGCACTCAGTTTTCACTATGTTGTTTATGTTATGTCTAGTATTCCTAGAGTGATACAAGCAATTTAACTTGAATAGCCAATTGTGGCACCACAGCTTCTTTTATTAAGAACAATACAGCTACCACTACTATTGTTACTAATACATTTATTTCTACTACCAGTAGTAACTACTCATTGTTATTAGGGCCCGAGCACCGACAAGGTCGGGGAAGGCCCTCTTATAACCCTTAGGATTTTTCTTTCTTTCTACCTAGCAAAGTAAATTGCCTTTTTGGAGCCTTCAACCTGCCCAAAAACTCACCAAAATTGACACACTCATCTGGTCTGGCGACATGTTGATATTGGTTTGGTAGCGTGCAAAAAGTCCAGAAATTGGCTCAATAGCGCCCCCTTCTTTCCAACTGGGCACCCCCGCAACACAGTTCAACTTACATGCATGACATTTTTTTCCATATCTATCATGCCAAGACCTACAAATAGATTCCTAATGTCATGGTCAAATCCCAACAGGAAGCCGGCCATCTTTTTTTCCCCAATTTTTCACCTGATTCATATGGGGCGCCGTTTGTAAAGTTGTGCACACCGAAATTAACAGCAACATTTCTCCACATTTAGCTCCAAAACGTCATAAAAACGTAGAGCGATTTTTTAAAAGTCATTTTTTTTATCACATTTAGAGGAATATTTGTGATCTTCTTCACATTTCATTTTGTTGTGAAAAATATGTTAAGTTGAAATAATTGTTAAATCCAAATGCTAAATCTAAATCTAAATGTTAAATGTAAATCTAAATATTAAATCTAAATCTAAATGTTAAATCTAAATCTAAATGTTAAATCTAAATCTAAATGTTAAATCTAAATCTAAATATTAAATCTAAATCTAAATGTTAAATCTAAATCTAAATGCTAAATCTAAATCTAAATGTTAAATCTAAATCTAAATGCTAAATCTAAATCTAAATGTTAAATATTAAATCTAAATGTTGGTCTGCGATCCTAAATATTTAGCTGATATGCAAATTCACACTGCAGCCCAGCGGAAATACCAAAATAAAAGCTTCAGAAAGAGATACAGACTTAGCAATAGCAACTTAGCTTGTTCGTACCATAGACTGGGTTAGTTCTGTCTCTGAGCGTTGTGAAATCCCTTTATAGCCTCCAAAACTGCCTATGTGGCATTTTTACAGCGGGCAGTCCGGCTAGTAACCCGTAAGAGTCAGTACTGACAGACTATATATGTATCAATTTTTGAAGCTTTTATTTTGGTACTAACAGCGCCCAATACAAATTCACACTGCCGCCCGGCGGAAGTACCAAAATAAAAGCTTCATAAAGCGATACATATATCCCAACCATAGTCTGTCAGTATGACTCCTACGGGTTACTAGCCGGACTGCCCACCATAAAAATGGTGGATAGGCCGTTTTGGAGGCTATAAAGGGATTTCACAACGCTCAGAGACAGAACTAACCCAGTCTATGGTACGAACAAGCTATGTTGCTATTGCTAAGTCTGTATCTCTTTCTGAAGCTTTTATTTTGGTATTTCCGCTGGGCTGCAGTGTGAATTTGCATATCAGCTAAATATTTAGGATCGCAGAGCAACATTTAGATTTAACATTTAACATTTAGATTTAGATTTAGCATTTAGATATATATTTAACATTTAGATTTAGATTTAGCATTTAGATTTAGATTTAACATTTAGATTTAGATTTAACATTTAGATTTAGATTTAATATTTAGATTTACATTTAACATTTAGATTTAGATTTAATATTTAGATTTACATTTAACATTTAGATTTATATTTAGCATTTGGATTTAACAATTATTTCAACTTAATATATTTTTCACAACAAAATTAAATGTGAAGAAGATCACAAATATTCCTCTAAATGTGATAAAAAAGTGACTTTTAAAAAATCACTCTACATTTTTATGACGTTTTGGAGCTAAATGTGGAGAAATGTTGCTGTTAATTTCGGTGTGCACAACTTTACAAACGGCGCCCCATAGATTCACAAGGGTACGTATTTAAGGGACCTTTTCTCCGATCAAGTCCAAACATAGCACATTCTGTAGAAGACACGTTGACAGTTCAAAGTTGTTAAAAAAGTTTGCGATATCTCAAAATTGGGGGGCGTGGCAGACATTCAGGCGGTGCATCAAATGCACATGTCTCGCATGAACAGGAAACTGATTTTTGGGGCTTTAAAATGCACATAATCTCACCAAACCCAACACACTCATCAGGCCTGGTGAAAGATGTGCGATTCTTTTGGTCTCACAAAAAAATGGTCAAAAATGTGCTCACTAGCGACCCCTAGAATTTTCAAAAACCCCTCCCCATAGAGTTTTTTTTTTAGCTACGTGCACGATTTCGGACATGCTTATTCATAGCATCAGGACGCACAAAAAAGCCCCTTACACCCATATCCGAAACTCAACAGGAAAAGCGCCACCTAGCTTTCAAAATTCAAAATGGCACCCAAATAAGGGTACATACTTTTGAGATCTCCTCCTAGGGTTTTTCTCAAATTCAGTCCCAACAAGGCACATTCTATAGTAGACACATTGACGATTCAAAATTTTTCGAGGCATACCGTTCAGACTAAAATTGTGGGCGTGGCAGACTTTCAGAAGTTGCATCAAATGCACGTGTCACGCCATAAACAGGAAAGTGATTTTTGGGGGCTTTAAAAAAATTGGGAGATACTAGTGTCTCTAAGTAACATAGATGGTATTGTCATTAGCTTGTCAACTTTGCGTAGGCACCTGAGGACTCTGCAGCTGTTTATACGTAAGGTCCGTTCTGAGAAAAACACAGCAGATTTATTTTTTCTCATGTGAACGCAATACACGTAAGTAGACCGTTCAGCCAGGACTTCACGTGGTAACACTTTAAAATAATGGAACAGTTATCTTAGCGAAATAATGCTCAATGCTTACTGTACATACATACAGTATATATGCATATACATATACTGTATATGTGTGTAAATACTGTGTGTATATATGTATACAGTAGATATGTATATACATATCTATATGTGTGTATATATATGTGTTTATATACTGTATATATACACCATACACACACACAACATTCAGTTTGTTCTCATAAATATGTCGTTTTAAAATTCAGCCAGACTGAGAGGCTGTCCATATGCAATTATACTAAAAAAAAAACTTGTATGTCCGGCAAATTTGGTCATATATGAACTGATGTGTGAAGTAATTGTTAATTACCATACCTTAATGATGTATTAAACACGTTGTCGTTACATGAAGTCAGACAGGATCATTAGTTCATGGTGAACAACAGGAATTCATTATTAATTCATACAGAAATTCACCATGAGTCATGCATTACTTCAACATGAATTAAGCATTATTTCACTAAGAAAACGGTTCAATTTTTTTAAAGTACTCCGCTTACAAGGTAAGACTTTATTTACAAAGGTGAATTATTGGTAACACTTTATATTAACTACACACTTTTAAGCATTAATTAAGCATTAATTAATGCTTAACTCATCATCTGTAAAGCATTGTTCATACATTAATACTCATTTATATATCATGTACAAACACAGTTATAAATGTTTTATTATTCATGAATATGACTCTGTAATGTGTTAACTAACTCTTTGTTCATACTTTATAAATTATGGATTCACCAATTACAAATGAGCTATTATGGTCATTATAAACCAGTTATAAACACATTTACAGGTCATGATTCTAACATTTAGTAAGGGTTAGTGAACACCTTATTACATAGCAAATTATGATTAATCAAGGTAGTCACAAAGGACTTATAAGATGCTTTTTCAAGGTTTTGTGAGCTGATCTAAAGTGAGGACTTTTTATGCTTTCAAAGCATTCATTAATGAGATTTAAGACCAGCAGCACCTTAAAACACAGAATCCAAGTTATTGTTCAGTTTTTCAGCTGCATTTTAACTTGTGTTTACAAATGGTTTTATACAGCCAGCGTTTAAATGTTACTGTGTCTTTTTATATATTTGATATGTCATATTGTATTTGAGTTTTTCCACTGTTAGCACTTTTAGTTTGAGAGATTTTCTTTTTCAGTTGCAGAGTATTTTAAGTTCATATGAAGAGTTATTTTGATAAACACGGTTTTATACAGAGGTTGTTTCCTTTTAATAAACACAAGTTTAAGTCCATGTGTTGTGTCTGTTTCCTTATTCTGTTGAATCAATATCTGTGACTTCTGTGTTTTAAGGTGCGGCTGGTCTTAAATCTCATTAATGAATGCTTTGTAAAGCATAAAAAGTCCTCACTTTAGATCACCTCACAAAACCATGAACAAGCAGCTTATAAGTCCTTTGTGACTACCTTAATTAATCATAATTTACTATGTAATAAGGTGTTCACTAACCCTTACTAAATGTTAGAATCATAACCTGTAAATGTGTTTATAACTGGTTTATAATGACCATAATAGCTCATTTGTATTTGGTGAATCCATCATTTATAAAGTATGAACAAAGAGTTAGTTAACACATTATAGAGAGTCATATTCATGAATAATAAAACATTTATAACTGTGTTTGTACATGATATATAAATGAGTATTAATGTATGAACAATGCTTTACAGATGATGAGTTAGGTATTAATTAATGCTTAACTAATGCTTAAAAGTGTGTAGTTAATATAAAGTGTTACTGAATTATTTATGAAATTCTTCCAGTGTTTACTTCTGGACACTTTTGCTGTTCACCTAGCTTGTCTTATTTAAGAGTGTGTCGTGTAGGCTAATTAGTTCCCGTGATTTGTCTACATTTAAATGTTTCTATATTTTATATTTCATGACATTTTATGTTTCTCTCATATTTTTCATACCTTTTTTTTTTATCTTTTTTGACTGACATGTACTGAATTTGACTGGTTTACTTGAGGAAGCACCTGTTCGTTGGTTAGTTTTAATATTGTTTCACATTATGAGTGTTTTAATAGTACATAGTTGTGACAACATGCTAATAGTGATAATAAATCATGTAGCTGTATCAACATGTGGTTTTCCCCACATAATAGTGATATATTTTTAGCAACATGCTAGCAGTAAAATTGTATAAGATAAAGTCAACTAAGCAGTTAATTCAAATCTTTACAGGGTAACTAAACCCCTGAGTTTCAAGGAATTGCATCTACCCTGGAATTTCAAAAAATGCCTTCAGATTCACAAGGAATTGTTTGATTGTTTCCAAGTTTGATGCATTATTTCTATTTATCGACACACATTTTGAAAAAGTAATGCTAACCTAGCTTTTGTTCATTTTTTGTTCTTTACGTCTGCACCAGTTTTCAGTTGCTAAAACTACCAAGAGTCTTTTAAATCAGCTAAATTGTTCATGTATGCAGTCTAGGATACCAGCACAACATAGTCAGTAAAGAAGGTATCTAAAATATCTGTCACAAGGCCACAGCTGCCAACTTGCAATATCAATGCAATGATAACATTTATATTTGTATGATATTTGACCACCTTTAAACCACCGGGAGGCCAACATCAGCCTCAACATTTGACCAACAAATTAAATATCTGTCCCATACTGACCCGCCCAGCTTAGAGCCAAGTGTTGCACCATCTCACATGTTCTACTGACCCCAGCTTGGCTAAAAATGACGAGGGGGCGGGAGCCTAGCAGTGAGTGGGCCGACAGATCTCCACGCAGCTGTCGGTGTAAGGCTTGCCGGGTTGAGATTGTCATTTCCCCCATCGGAGTGACTGTCAGAGGTAGGGGGAAGTCATGAGTGGGGTGCTCTAGCTCATGGGACAAGAAGGGGGGGGGGGCGCGGTGCAACTTGCTGGACAGGACTTGTATTGAAACAGAAGCTAAGAAGAAACAGATATCAAAGCCACTGGGAATAAAAGGAAACTGGGAGAAGCTTTGCACACTTTGCTCTGCAGACAAGTTTCAAGAAGTTACACACTTTGGGAAACGGTAACAACAGACTGAGAAGGAAGGAAAACGAAGGGGAAAAGCAAGGCCGTCACTTCCAAGAGACAAGTCAAGGGAGCTGTTAATGCAACTTGATCCAGTGGGTCTTGCCCTAAAAATACCTCTGGGCAGGAGAGTAGCAGCTATCTCTATCTGCTAAATTACCTGGTAATCAACAACTTCTTTTCTTCTTTGGAAAAGAACTGAGGTCAGAAGCAGATGTTTGAGGTGGCTTAAGTCATTGCAGATATATTTCTAAATGTTTTATTCAGGCTTTTCAAATGAAATGTAGTTAAAGGTCTCAGATTCAGCATGTAAGAACTTTGTTTTCTGTAGTCTATACTTAATCCTACTCATAGTATCTAATGGCCTTGCTAGATTTTGGTTTGTAAGTGAGGGCCCAGTCAGTGTTGGAGCCTCATAAAACACACGCAGTTATAGAATCCATTGAAGGATCTACCAAACAGTTTGACCATGAGGAAAGCTGAGGTGCAAATGACCCTGAAAAAAGGGGCAGATGAAGCAATGGCACCCCCAAGCCCCATCATCCCCCCCAAACGGTCCAAAGCCAGCCTGGAGCAAGTTGTCCCAGAACCTCGAGGACCCGGTCTTCCCACTCCAACTCCTCCTGTTTTTGTTCGCAAAATGAGGAACGCCGCTGTGGGGACGGGATGCGACATCCGCCTCAAAGTGACTGTGGCTGGAGACCCTCAGCCCTCCCTGTATTGGTACCACAACGATGAGCTACTCAACATGGAGAACCAGGAGTATGGAGGACTCTGGATTAGGGATTGCAAACCAAGTGATGCTGGTCTCTACACCTGTATCGCTAATAATCACCTGGGAGAGGCCCGGAGCAGTGCTGTGCTTGCCGTCTTGGATCTGGGTGAAGGTAATACCAATGTATACATTTCAAACGTCATACTGTGTGTAGTCTGGTCTTCTGACAGAGATGATTTAGACAATTGAACCACTTTGAAAAATTAGATTTTGGAACAAACCCACAGTTCCTCTTTAGCAGTTTGTCATAATATTGTCAGAAATCATCTGACGTTACGAAATGTTTCAGTCTCCTGATACACCGTGAGACAAAATGTAATGAGGAACAGAAGTAGAATCAGTGTCAGGCTCACTATGACAATGCAGTACGAATGACAAAATCTTTTACTAAAATAACTTCCATTAAAAAATCACCCAGAATGTAATCAACCATCCAGAAAGCCCATCCTCCTGAGTAGCAGGACGTGTTTAAAAAACTTCAGAGACCTGACTGTTTCCTCATGTTCCATTCCATGATGCGGACTTATATCTCAACATGCTGCTGTATCTTCCATACATCTGCCATATAACTGTCATGTATTAGCATGCATTTAGACAGTAACAGGACCAAATCATGTCTGTCGTTCTGTCGTTCATGGTGCGGCAGAGCAGATAAGTAGCCTTTTGTTTTTACTGCTGCTCTTTTAATATTTTTAAAGAAGTCCTGCTAGAAACACAAACAAAGATCATTGTAGAGGTTTGGCACTGCTCCAAGAAAGAGGAAACAGATTGGAGAAATTGGCAACGGTTGATTATGATTGTAACCTTAGTTCTCTCTCCACCCCTTACATATTCCATATGTTTGAGGACTAACCCCAACTGGGCAGTTGACACCCCACTATGAGGCCCATGTAGGAGTATTTAAAGCCCAGTTGTGATTGGACTCACAGTTGACATTAAAACAGGTTTTAACTCTGAATATAGACATCCCTAGCACTGAGATTATCTCCCCTCCCTATTACATATTCCATATGTACGGGGACCCTGTAACACACACTCTGTGGAAACCAAGCTGATGGTGATATGGCTCCCACAAGGAACTACACGGCCTTGATATTTGAATGAGACATCCCCTCCACCAAGTGGAAATCAATGAATCAGTGAGTCTGTGTGCACTAGGGCATTAAATACAAGAGCACTGGACACATAGTGGTACGTCTTGAAGAAATATTCAGGTCAGCTGTCCAGTGGGCCGGTCCCTGTACTTATAGAATGAGTGACTGGGTGGAGAGACAGTCTTGATACGATAGAGAGCAGGATTTAGTGTAATACCATTTATTCACACTTTAACGCTACCCCTTTTATCTTCTACTTTTTATCTTTAGACATACACACACTACCAGTCAAACGTTTGAACACACCTTCTCATTCAATGGTTTTTATTTAATTTAATTATTTTCAACATTGCAGATTAATACTGAAGACATCAAAACTATGAAATAATCTGATTTTACCATAATCTGGATTACAACAGTAGTCAAATAGGGCTATCTATTCTGTATTAACGCTACCTCTGAACAACACAACTGATGGTCTCAAACACATTAAGAAGGCAAGTCATTCTACAAATGAACTCTTGACAAGGCTCATGTTCATTAGAAACCATTCCAGGAGACCACTTCATGAAGCAGACTGAGAGAATACCAAGAGTGTGCAAAGCTGTCATGAAGGAAAAAGGGGGCTACTTTACAGAATCTAAAATATAAAACAGATTCTGCTTTGTTTAACACTTTTTGGTTCATTCAATAATTCCATATATGTTCTTTCATAGTTTTGATGTCTTCAGTATTAATCTACAGTGTTTACAATCATTACAATAAATACAAACCCTTGAATGAGAAGGTGTGTCCAAACTTTTGACTGGTAGTGTAAATAAAACTGTACAATAACTGAGTTTGACTGACATTCAGTTTGTCCTTATGATTTGCTAAGAATAAAGTAAGATGGTTGTTGTGCAGAAACCCCTGATGACACAACACAAGACATCTGAAGTGATGTAAATGTGTAGGTCACAGAGGGATCACTTCATAGTTTAAACACTGATACTCATCTAAACCCTAATGTTCTTCCAGTTCTTGAGAATCCATCATATTAATCCATTCGGTGTGTTGTGCCCTTTGAGATCCAGATTTCATTCTCTAATTTGTTTACTTTTGTTTACTTTTGGGAGCTTGGGAGTATTACTATTTGAGATGAGCATGCAACGAAGGCTTGATTACATTGTTGCAGTGCTTGCAGGGATTTTGGAAATTAAAAGTTCATTGAACGACATGTGCTTTTGACAAATCAGCCAACCAGAGCTTTTGAAGTGTATTTCAATCAGATCTCTCACAGTCTATCAGGGATGCTCTGAAGACCACTACGGCTCCTTAACAGACCTGCATTCTGATCATCAAAACCTCTCTTTATGCATGGTGTGGTCTCCAGCACTGATCTAAATTCAGCTCACCTGAGTGCTTTGACCACCTCAGCTGCTGTGAAAAATGACATTACCATCTGCACACCATCTCATATATCAGCTGGAGTAGCCTGTCATTGTTTGGCAGAGCTCTGCATCAGTGTATAGTGGAAACTCACTCTTCAATTTAGATCTGCCTTTTCCTGCTGAGCGAGCATATCAGGCATGCATTTGCATGAACAAAAATGTCAAGTCTCATCACTGCTGAACACAGTTCAATCAGCAGAGCAATCAGTTTTGAGGTTTTGGCAAACAATAGCTTTCTCTGATGATGTAGCATAAAGCAAAGAGTGCTTACATAACATTCCCTGCTGATTTATAAAAATGAGATGCTCTGTGCCAGCTTAAGACAAAAACTGGAACTAGAGGGATGATATCTGCAGATTAGGCAACATGATGATAAGGTTCTGTTTGAGAGGGCTGCACGATACCACACTGTATTACACATCATATGCTGAATAGATATTAAGGTTTTACAAGTCCAGATAAGAGATGAGCATTTAAATATAAGCATTTAAAAATTAACGCTATGAGCCCTCCCTTTTCCAAAAACATGCAGTTAAAAAACACAAGTTTCTATTTCAGCTTCTCCCTGTAAAAATGATCAAATAAATCCTCTAAAATGAATTCTTTTGGACATAATGAAGCTCAGCAGGACTGACTTTAGTGTGAATTTATTATAATCTGATATAATTAGAAAAAAAGCAAAATAAGCCCATATTATGGATACAGTCATTGTGACAGGATCTTTTCTGTGAAAGAATGTATTTGTCAGGTTAGATTAGGGTTAGTGAACTTGAATTGATCATTTAATCTGCAGCTTTATATTTTAACAGTTACATTTCTGTGTTCTCAGTTTTCATAGGGGGCCATGATGTTCTGACAAAATAATAAAGTGCTTTTTTATTGCACCCTTGTGATGCATTATGAAAGCAGCAGTCATGATAGCCTGGATCACTGGAGACATTTAAAGAACAGTGGCTTTATGTGATAGTCTTGTAGATTCCCATGGTTTAGTTTTGTGACTCGGCTCGACATTAGCATTGTGTTGTGTAGGCAACGGAAGACTTAAGTTTCTGTGATTCATATGCTTGGTGCTCTTGCTTCCTGTGTTTTGTGTTCAAAACGATCAGACAAAATCAGTTCTCTGATTTTAGGCAACATCAGAGAAGCAGATTCTGGATATGGGAACCTGGCGTGGATCCTCAGTGCTAGTCATAATCCTTGCATCTTCCTGAGAACCCTCTAGACGAGGCTTGAAAACTTCATCGTGATTCAGCAGTGTTCCTTTGATTCTCCATTTTAACCTTCAGTTTGATTCAGCTCTACTGCTTTGCCATGTGCGTAGTCTACAGCTGTCCCATCACTCAATGGTTCTGCCTGAACTCTCTCTCTCTCTCTCTCTCTCTCTCTCTCTCTCTCTCTCTCTCTCTGTACCGCCCCCCTCATCCACCAACTCTCCCTGGTTATTTATACAGTGGAATGTGCCAGGCCTTAGATTTTTGTGATGTTAGCAGGCCAACGTCTCTCCTGTTACATAGGAAGACATCACTTCTAATTTTAGCCCAGCCCTGTGTGACTTTTTTCTCTCCTCTGACCAGGGAAAGGCTTATTATGAATCTGCAACATCTACTAAATATGCAGGAGCATAAAGATGTCTGCCACATGTTATGTCTCTTGGATGATCTACTATATCGCCCCTGTCTCTCTTTAAATCCGGACCACTGTGCAGACAGTGGATAATTCATTAATCTGACAAACTGATATTCATTGGTATTCACAGAAAAGCAAAAGATAAACCATCCTGACTCATTAAATATGTCTTCATAAAAGAGGAAGTGAAATGTTTGCCAGAGACAAACTGATTACAAGTCATGTCAAATCAATCCACAGAAAAAAGTTCTGGCACATTAAGCTTCTGCTTGTTGACACCATAGACCGTAAGGTGAGGTAAAACTGTTAGCTTCTGTTAGCATCATATTGGTAAACTATGTGGCTCAAACATTAGCTTCGACTGCAGTCGAATCACAGGGATTATTTTTAAAAAACTGTGTACATAAATCATTTAAATCAATAAAAGAATATTTGAATCAATGTTTTTAACAACGTGTTTGTATTTTAAGCTAGTAGCCGAGTAATAAGCTGGATAATGTATGGTTAGCAGGTTGTTATGTATAACCATACATTATCACTCTGATGAACACTAAACCATAACAGTGTCATACCTGTTGGATCAATACTCTCTGTAAATATACATGTAAATACACAATGCAACAATTCTCCAAGCAGAATTCCATATTTCTAGTTTTTTGTATTATTTAACTTCTATTTTATAATGTTAAAACTACCTCTGCAACTCACCACTGCACTTTATCATATTATTTTAGCCTGTACATATTAGTCAAGCCTATTTGTTGTTCTTTTGTATTTATAACTGATGTTATTGTTTTTATATTTTATTTTATTTTTTATTGTAGGTCTTATTCTTATTCTTATTCTTATGCCTTGTACAAAGAGAGCACAGTTTACTAAAGTCAAATTCCTTGTGTGTTCAAGCATACTTGGCGAATAGAGCTGATTCTGATCCTTTACTTGAACCATAGACTGTATAATAATGGACGTGGTATCCGTGACGTCACCCATCTTTTTCTGAAGCGCTGTTTTGAGGTCAATCTGCGGCTGCAGCCATATTGCTGCTGTCGAGCATGTGTGATGTAAAGAGGCGGGCTTTGAGCCTCCTAGCCAACAGCTAGTGTTCCCGCCTGTCAGTCAAGTCAGCTGTGCCTCTCATAATGGAAAACTCGTAATTTTAATATCTTAGAAATGAACGCGTTGTGTAAAAATTCACCCCCGTACAGTGTGTGCCGATAGAGAAATGAGCTATCCAGACTACACTCGTTTTTTGAACCAGGCTGTAAACATGTTTATTTCTGCTGTAAAGATCGTCTTCTTTGAATTGGTGTGTATGTGGTTTCTGGTACTTCCGGAGTCAGCCTCAAGCGGATCCTCTATGAACTGGAGTTTTTAACACTTCCGCATTGGACTCATATTTTTAGACCGGAGGTTGCCGCTTGATTTGAACGCTAACAGACAGTGCTTTGCTTGAGACAGTGCAGTAAGTATTCATTGTGATTTTTAATGTTATAACTATGCAGTCTGTTCAAAGCTTGCCGACGAGCTCCACTGTTTGCAGAGACATAGCACTGGCAGCTTTAGATGTCACCCCTGAGTGTGTGACCATGGCTGCTTTCCAGGGTGTTGGGATAGTTTCCTCTCCATGTTGTCTTCTTCTAAGAGCATGAATGTGAGCGAACAGGTGGAGCTGTAGTTACACTGTGGAAATCCCCTACACTGCCATGTTGCTCTAATTAGTTGCAAAGCATATCAACAAATCAGTATTAATGGACAACAGACCCTGATGGATAATATGGAGTTTGTTTCAGCTGTTAGATGGCTTTGAGTAATGGACTGTTTTGTCCACATCAAAGAACCCCTTGATGTTGAAGTGTATTGGGGATGTCTAGTACATGTGCTCACATCCTTTCAAATAAGATAAGTAATGGACTGCACTTAAATAGCCCTTTTCCAGTCCTGTGACCACTCAAAACACTTCTACACGACATGTTACATTCACCCATATCCACACACAGATAGCAGAGGATGCTATGTAGAGTGTCCATCAGTTTTAGGTAATCCCATTCATGTGCGTCCACACCATAGACTGTATAAATAATAGACATAGTATCCGTGACGTCATCCATCTGTTTCTGAAGCGCTGTTTTGAAGCCAATCCTCAGTAGGAGCCATATTGGAAATGCTGAACTCAACATAACTGCTGTTGAGCAATTGTGACGTAAAGAGGCAGGCTTTGACAGCTACAGTGTTCCCGCCTGTCAATCAAGTCAGCTGTGCCTCTCATTGGAAAACTCGTAATCTCAATATCTTAGAAATTACCACGTTATGTAAAAATTCACACCCCGTACAGTGTGTGCTGATCGAGAAATGAGCTATCCAGACTACTGTACACTCGTTTTTTGAACCAGGCTGTAAACATGTTTATTTCTGCTGTAAAGATCGTCTTCTTTGAATTGGTGTGTATGTGGTTTCTGGTACTTCCAGAGCCAGCCTCAAGCAGATCCTCGATGAACTGCAGTTTTTAACACTTCCACATTGGCTTCTATTCTCATTAATTGGTGCTGACAAAACTACACTCAGAATAACTGTACTCTTATCATTAGCTAACACTTGAAGGCAAGCTGTAAAACTCCCTTGCAGCAAATTGCAAAACTTGAATGTTGCAGAATGTTCCAGAAAATGGTTGAATGTCAAAGTAGTTGCATGCAAATGTTTCATGTCTGTCAGTATCTTATTTACACAAATGTTAAAGCTGGTGTGCAGGCTGTTAAAATAGATACATTAAAAACAAAACATTCAAACATGGTTAAAATGCTGCAGAGTAAAGGCGTTTTTTGACCAGAGGAACTTTACCCCTGAACTACATGCGTTTCTAAATTTAGTTCAGGGGTAGTTAAACTCCGCCCTAAAAAGCCCCTGCTAGGGGGGTAGTACTTTTCAAAGGTCTCGGGACTTTCAGGGGGCAGGGCCTGCAATGCTGAACGTGTCTGATTGGTAGATTAACCTCAGTGTTTTTATTCCATCCCCCCGTCCACAATAACATCACACACATCTGTGATTCTCTTGATTTCTCTTTCTTTCATTAGTTTTTATTGGTTCTATCTTTTTTGTATGTGTGTGTACTTTTCAAAAGAAGAAGCTGTGATTCTCTTGATTTAGCAGCTTGTAACAGTAGTCTTCTCTCAGCCCACCGTGAATGCGTCTCTCCCGGTGTTCCGGTTTTAAAAGTAACCCTGTAAACTGGAGACCTTCAGCTGAACGTGTCAGTGTTTGTGGAGTTTACACAGCTGTTGAAACACAGAGGGAGTTCCTGGGAATGCAAACTAGTTTAGTTTTTATTAAGATTTCAAAATATCCTCATCAGATATTTAATGATCGTCTAAAGACGTTTATGAGGGATGCATCCGGCTGAGAGTCTCCAGTTAACAGGGTCGCTGTTTAAACCCAAACACCGGTCGATCTCTGCGATCACGGCTTTTTGAGTTCAAAAGGATTTTAAAGCCGTGTTGAAACGTCTTTGCTACTCGCGCTTATCTCCTCTCACGTGTTGATTCAGTGAATCCATCTGTGATGAAATATAACACCATCTAAAACAGACCAGCTGAGTCTCTTCATGCTAACAGGCTAACTGTTGTGTTGCTCATAATGATACCTGCCTGTCCATCTGCTTCTATGGTGTCATCTGTGATGAATGGCATTCCCCTTTGTGTTACTGCCCTCTACTGGTCTGGTGGTGTAGTGCATTTACTTTTTTTCCCCTCCATGCATCACTGGCCTGATTTACACAATCTACCTGGGACTTCAGCCCGTGGTCGAAACGCAGACAACGATGGGGGCACAGGAACCTTTTAGTTCAGGGTAAAGTAGTTCTGGGGGCTAAAAGACCCAGGAACTCTTGGTCGAAATGCACCTTAAGGTGCAAAAGTGGGTAACGAGTAACAGGACACAAGTGAGGAAAATCAACAAGGAGGGAAAAACACAAGAAGTAAAACTAGACTTCATCACACTGGGAGACTATTTCTACAAAATAAAAACAATAGACAAGAAACACACACAAGGATCACTAGGAAACACTCACAAGGATCACTAGGAAACACACACAAGGATCACTAGGAAACACTCACAAGGATCACTAGGAAACACTCACAAGGATCACTAGGAAACACACACAAGGATCACTAGGAAACACTCACAAGGATCACTAGGAAACACACACAAGGATCACTAGGAAACACTCACAAGGATCACTAGGAAACACACACAAGGATCACTAGGAAACACTCACAAGGATCACTAGGAAACACTCACAAGGATCACTAGGAAACACTCACAAGGATCACTAGGAAACACACACGGATCACTAGGAAACACTCACAAGGATCACTAGGAAACACTCACAAGGATCACTAGGAAACACACACAAGGATCACTAGGAAACACTCACAAGGATCATTAGGAAACACACACACGGATCACTAGGAAACACTCACAAGGATCACTAGGAAACACTCACAAGGATCACTAGGAAACACTCACAAGGATCACTAGGAAACACACACAAGGATCATTAGGAAACACACACAAGGATCACTAGGAAACACACACAAGGATCATTAGGAAACACACACAAGGATCACTAGGAAACACACACAAGGATCACTAGGAAACACTCACAAGGATCACTAGGAAACACTCACAAGGATCACTAGGAAACACACACAAGGATCACTAGGAAACACTCACAAGGATCACTAGGAAACACACACAAGGATCACTAGGAAACACTCACAAGGATCACTAGGAAACACACACAAGGATCATTAGGAAACACACACAAGGATCACTAGGAAACACTCACAAGGATCACTAGGAAACACACACAAGGATCATTAGGAAACACACACAAGGATCACTAGGAAACACACACAAGGATCATTAGGAAACACACACAAGGATCACTAGGAAACACACACAAGGATCACTAGGAAACACTCACAAGGATCACTAGGAAACACTCACAAGGATCACTAGGAAACACACACAAGGATCACTAGGAAACACTCACAAGGATCACTAGGAAACACACACAAGGATCACTAGGAAACACTCACAAGGATCACTAGGAAACACACACAAGGATCATTAGGAAACACACACAAGGATCACTAGGAAACACTCACAAGGATCACTAGGAAACACACACAAGGATCATTAGGAAACACACACAAGGATCACTAGGAAACACACACAAGGATCATTAGGAAACACACACAAGACAAAGATCACATATCACCAATACAGAATATAAAACAGGGAAGAAACACAAGGACAATCTATAGAATAAGACCAGGAATCAAACTGAATACAACAAGAAAATACAATACAAAAGCAACTCATGACATCATTATGTACCACCAGCAGTGTTGGAGTGTAACATTTAGAGATAAGACATTACTCCGACAGATAGTATTCAAATAGCTCTTTTTGACACAAGACTGACAATCGTGTTGGATTTCCCCTTTGTGTAATAGATTGAATTCATGTATTTAAAAACAGAGGAGGTCCACATAAAGTGCAGCTGCCAAGGAAACAAGAAGGCACTCTCCGTGACCTGAGATTACATAACACACAGACGATGTAATTAAGCCTGTAGGTATGTGAACGTTATAGAATTATAGCTTCCTTTTCTGCACAATACACGGTTTTAAATGCAGCCATTACTGATACGTCTCCGTGCAGTGTTGTGCAGTTCTGCAGGTTAGTTCCTGATCCAGCTGAGGTGAGACTGTTGTTAGGTGTGTTGGCAGTGTTATATTGTTCTGAGCACAGTCCATGATGTGTGGATTGAAATGAGCGTAGTTATTTCTGTGCGCTGGTTATTCTTGGTGGTGAAATGAAATGTGTAAGCATAATGCCTTTTCCTTTCCCTCTGGGCTGAGGATTCGTACCTACTGAGTCATTCCAGATAAAGCACGTGGCTGTGTTACAGAATATTGAATAATTATCAGATGTTTCTTTCATTAGCAGCGGCTGAATTTGTGTTGTACGGTGACACAATAGCTCTATTCTGTTTTCGGAGCGTAGCTGTGAGTATATCACTTCCATCTCTCACATGCTTTGGAAATAGCTCTGCTTTGTGTAAGCAGCCAGTAACACATTTTTCTGTGAGAGCTAACAGTGCTCCAGCAATGCAGAGGAGTGAGGAGCCCCCTGTAGCTGTTGCAGTGATTCTCCCCTTCTCTGCCGACAGCACACCATCGGCTCATTACACCAGTTGAAGAATAAGACACAGACACATGGGGAGGAAGGAGAAAATGAAAAATGTCAACCAATGCTGTAGAACACTGATCTCAAGAGGGCTGGATCACTCCCACTGGTTTCTCTGCCTATCGGTGTGCACTGCCTGTGGGGTGGAACACAGCGGGGGAAGATGCTTACACTGTCGCTGGTTATTGTGTGGACAGGGGGGCTCCCTCAGAGTGGATGATATGCATTCAACAGACATTTCCACCTGCGAACGGAGGTCTTTTCTCTTTGCTTTTCAGAGACGGATCCTCTTTGAAGAAGTGCAGAGACTCTGAGGTGCAACTTATTATGTAATGGACCAAAGTGCCTTTTTTTTCCCTTTTTCCTTTGATTTTTGATTGAGGATCTTTTTCTGGCATCAAAGGAGACTTACAGTAGATAACAAGTTTGATCTTTTTCACCTTCTTGCTGACGTCTTCATTGAGAATGTCTTAATTTAGGTGTGTAGTAATGGCTCGGAACCCCCCTGTATTTTGGGGAATACCCTGCTGCTGAATGTAAGCCAAGACAAAAAATATCTTTTGAGGATATACCAACAGTGGCCATGAACAAAACCCATACCAAAGAGAAAATCAGGCAAGTGCTGTTCTGTTACCTTTGTCAATCATTTGTGTATTTAATTTCCTTCTCTATTGCTTCAACCATTTGCAATGAGTAGATACACGGCTGTAAAATATTCCATGTGTAATCTTGACCCAATGAATTTATTAATATTGCTGCTCCTCAGCTGGAACACAGTGTTTCTTATTGGACAGTCTTGGATGCAATGACAGTTATTAAACGAGACCAAGCTCCTCTGTCACCCTTAATCAAATGAGAAACAACACAAACCTGTGTGAAAGAGGAATATAAAAACATGGGTCAGCAGTAAGCATCATCCAAGCTTTGATTGGACACACTGAGCTCATGGCATTACCACAGCTTTGAACTAACTTCAAAGAAGACTTTTGGAGTTTTGCTGGAAAGCTGAAATAATTTTGTTTCCCTGAAAAATGCTACTTATGTAAGATGGGGATTTGTAGTTCCTTACTACAGTTATCATCATTGTCCAAACCAAACATGGGAATGTGAATGTTAAAGAAGCAGTGTTGAAAATATAATAAAGAAGACAGTTAAGACATGATGTAGTTCTCCACACAGTATAAATCTGATTTAGGAGGCTGTTACTTCAGCTATGTGGTTTTCTGTGGTCTCACAGTGACAGGTTCATGATCCACACTTCCCAGAGACTATAGCGCGATGCATACAGTAATACTCATGCACTCACTCAGCCATCATTCCCCCGTGAAGCAAAACTAATTAGAAGAAATGTCATGTGCATTCGCTTCTTTAGCAACCTGCTCAGTGCTAAGATGCCAATCATCACCAAGTTTCCCTTTATAGTTGTATGTATTTGTACTCACTGTCAACTAATAGGCTTCACACTCAATGCATACTAGAAAACTCAGAGGAAGAACCTGAGTTGTTTGAAGAAAAAGCATAATCTAAAGTCTATTTGTAACCTGCTAGTATAGAATCTTATTCTGCCTTGTGTCTGTGGAGCTACCTGCTCTGCACCTTACCACCTTGATTGCTTCGTCATCAACAAAACCAATGCAATGTACCGATCCAATACTGTCAATGAATCAGCTCCTCGTACCTGATTGTTTCATTCTTAGTTTCTGTGATGTATCATTGTTCCTTTCTAATCAAGGCAGAGTGAAGGCAGGCAGAGGCTTGAAAATGTTAATGGAGCTCTCACCACTTCTGTAACTGACAGCAGTATAATTACTCAGCTAAAGGAGCGGCTTGTTAAACAGCAGACCTTTTATGTGTCGTAGTTTATCTGTTTATATAAGCATATGATTACTGGATTGGTGTCAACTTTTGTTACCTGGAAAATGCTAAAAAAAAACGCTGATACTAATCAGTGCTCCAGAGATATATGATACTGTAGGATATGAGGAGATACAATATGGTACGTAGGAGTGTAACGATTCTTTTTAACAATGATTCGATTCGTATCATGAGTCCTGGTTGCCGATACGATTAAAGGACGATGTTGGTTCATTTAGAATGATACGATCAAAACGATTCTGTGACTTGAAATCGATTCAGTAACTTTTGAGCCAAAAATTCAACCAGTGTGACTGTGAAATAAATCCCTTGATACTGGACAGTCCTAGATTCCTGTTGTTGCCGTGATGTTTTTGGCCTGAGCCCAGTTTTGTCCTAGTCTCTGACTAAACATGCTGGAGAGGTCTGAGGCTTCTGCAGAGCTGATGTTACCTTGATGAACGCTGCAAGAGGTGCCTGGACGGTCTACGTTGTGTGAAACCCCATGGCGCCTTACTAGGTGTTTGGATAGATTTGTGGTGTTGCCGTGGTAACTTTACTTGACCTTCACATATCCTAAAAACAGAGAGCGACTTATTTAGAACATCTGCGTCTTTACAAAAGCCGAAGTGTTTCCACACACTGGACTGTAATGGTGGCTTGATCATTTCTGGCTTTTGTTGTCTGCTGGCGTGTGGTGATGACGTCACAGACAGGCAGTCTGAATTGAGTAACGTTTAACGTCTTTATCATTAAAAGTGTAAATACAACACATCCATATAAAGTCTGCCGTGTTTAAATCCAATGTGTTATTTCCTAGTATGGATACAATCCATTTATTACCTTTTAAAACGATGTTAGATCCATATATGTCGTCTGGAAGGCCAACTTGCTGAGCACAGATCAATGTAGTTGGATCATGGGAATATAAATCAATACATCAATGTAGTAGATGAATCGTTACACCCTTAATGGTACAGCACGATATGGTACAGTACAGTACAGTAAGGTATGGTAGGATTAGATGCAGTATGATGTGATTCACTTTCATGTTTCCACAGGTCATTTTGTCTTGGACTAAGAGCAGCAGCAGCAGCAGCATTCATTTACATGCAGTAAGCAGGTCCAAAGTGGAACTGAAAGAGTGAATTAACTTGAACTTTTTGTATTTTTAAAAATAAAAATCTTGAACATTATTGATTTAGACTGTGGGCTGCACCACTTTAAGAACACTTATTTACCAAATAGCATTATTACATGAGTATGTGCACTAGGTAGATGTACCGGGGAGTTTTCATTTGGAATCTTCATACTCTGTCCTGACCGTGCAGCCTGTTCTAAATGAAAGTTTAAAGGCTTTATGTAATATTAGAGACTTTAAGAACACTCAACAAATGATTACTTTCTTTGCTCAAAAAATGATAATGGACGTGTTTATTGTTTAACATTAGCTATGTGGTGGCCTTTCACTGGATTCATTAAAGTGTTTCCCATATTATTCAATATAACAAACATTATTCTATTGTGATCTTTTACTGCAATAGAACAACAGATAGCCTCTGTTTATTATAGGCAATAACACCTACTGTGAAGCAAACGCCTCATGAGAGCTGCTGGGATGGCAATGACTCAATAGTGCTTTCTATTTTGAGTTCTTCCAATGACTGAGTTCGATCTCAGTCAAGGGAAAATAGTCATCTTTCAGATGGTTCAGCTGGAACACATTTGTGTTTTTAAAGGGATTAGACAGAAAGATGTAGACCTTCCCTAAAAGACATTTGTGTTTTTACGCCTTCATTTTGTAAATCCCTTCCCTATACAAACATGTAGATGTTGATGAGACCATTATGAATGATATAGACTCAGCAACCGTACAGCTGCAGCGGATTTTATTACATTTAGCTAATTAGTCCCTGCGGGTGACATCTTTTAAAGTAATGGACTGTGACAATCAAACCACAAAAAAGGACTGTTGCAACACAAATCTCAACCTTCAGTTCATGAAGGAGGTGTTAATGTTGAGTCTGCTTTTCTTTTAAAACACTAATTATGATTTATTTTGAAAAAACATACATGTTTTTACAAAAGAAGGTGTCAAAAGATCAAACTAAACAACAGTTTGATGTTGTTAACTTTCTTTACTGACACTGATTCTTTACACAACCTCCAAGAACAGACTCAACTCGCACTTTTTTATCCACTATCAGCAGTCCACAAACATTGCTGCCGTTACAATCTGCATCCATTTAAAGGCCTTGACTCTCTTTAACAAACATGTTGCGTTTATCCTTTCAGAGTCTGACACAACAGAAGATGAAGGTGAAGACCAACTTGAGACCAAAGAGGAGGGTGGGGATGTTGAGGACCAGGCTGTGCATACAGGTATCAGTCATTCTTCCTTGCTTGCAATAATTGATGTGGACCATTTTAGATTTGATTTCATGTTTTGTTTTATGTTCATCACTTGAAAATGTTGAACATTTATTGAAAAATGTATGAAAAAGTGATTCAAAGAAATCTGCATTGGTTGACTTGTATTTAATTTGTCCTGTTTTTTGGTTTCTTATGAGCGGTTGACCGTAATGAAGGAGATATTCACAATTTCTATTTATTTAGGCTTTATTATTTGAATTTCATAGTTGTTTGTTGTTGTTTTAAATTTTTGTTGACATGTTTAATTCTTATGGCATCCAACATTTGCGCTCTTTCAAGCCCTGTTTTGGAGCTAGCTTGCTCTAAAGCAACTAAATACTCCAGTGTGATCACCAGTCATGTGGTTGGTGATGTAGAGGTATTTAAAAGAGCCAAAAGGAAAGTGCTCAAAGGCGCTCAATCACTCTAGTATCTCTCTGTGTAGATGATGAAGGTAATTCTTTGTTGATTTGTCAATATTTGAAACGCTGTCCTGTCTTCCAATAAAATGCAGCTTCACATTTCAGTGAAGTACAATAAGTGCTAGTACCAGATTGTTAACCTGTACAATGAGTCATATCTCCTCTTTCCATGTGATGCAGTGACAGACGAATGTCCAGGAGATGAAAATAGAGCACATGGACATGACGATCACTCAAACACAACCAGGCAAGAAAGAAACCTGAAAATTCCTGTACCTGTTGAAAAGACTTCAGTGTACTGATTTCATACTTGTTCTCAAATAGTCAGCAGACTGTAAATGTGTAACAACCCACTGGTCCCAACTCATTTTGCATCGAAACTTTATATTTCAGGAGCCAATCAGATCATTTTTCAAGAGAATCTCCCCCAGAAGTCCTCCCACCCCCGTCCCCTAGACTCATCAAACGTACCTCCACCTCTCCAATGCCAAGTCGCTCTGGTTCAACGACACCTCTCAGCTCACGGAAGAAAATTGTTTCCCCAACTGAGTACCAAGACACAGTGCCGGGGGAGTTTGAAGAAAAGGTTAAGCAGCCAAAATCTGTAACACAAAGTAGCACCCAGGACTCCCGGCCACAGACTCCTATGAGCGAGCACTCCCGTAAAGAGTTCACGACCAGACCATCCCCAAAGCTAACCAGAGCAAGTTCAAAGGTGTTCGAGAAGGTTCGTGGCTTAGAGGAGCGAAGACGAAGCCTTGATATTCCAGAGGGTTCCATTTCAGGAAGATCTTGGGCTGGGTTCAACCGTGCTGGATCTGTAGATTCAGATGATGGAGGAAGCCGGTTGGGCATCTCTAGAGAAAGTTCTCGGGAGGATCTAAGGGAAGCGTTGAAAGAAGATGCTGCTGAACGTAGATCTATGTTTAGACAGAGAGCTGCTTCGCTGGAGGAGAAACCTCGCGTCTCCCAAAAAGTTCAGGACATCGAGAACAAGTTCACAGAGGAACTCCAGCGCATCAAGAAACTTGTCGGCAAACCTCATCTGAAAAAGTCATTCTCGACAGAACAGCTCACTCTGAGGGGCAAGCAGCGCCAGCCTCTCAGGAAAATTGAACCTATTCCTCCACAAGTCCTTCAGAAGCTCCAAGAAAGGGAACGAGCCCAGTGGGCGAAGGAACAGAGAGAAAAGGAACTAAATCAGCAACCAATGCAGCAACAACAATCCCCGACCCAAAGGATAGCAGGCACGGGTTCAACAAGTGTAACAGTCAGTAGATTTGGAGAGGTTGCCGGCACCCCAGAGTCCATGCAGTTATCTGACTTACCGGGACAACGATCAGTGAGAGAGTTAAGTAGAGTCAGTCCAGTTACAGAGATCATCCAGAGATCATCCTCACCAGCTTTATACCATCAGCAAAGGGAAGGGTCACCGAGTAGGAATGTTGCTGAGATGACATTACGCAAGGTTGAACGAAGGCCCCCAAGTCCGCTTGTACAAAGAGTATCTCGAATGCAAGAATCCCAGCACATCCCAGAATCTCAAAAGGACGAGCCTTCAGGAAGAAAGACTCCAATAGAAGTCGTACTGAGAAAAATAGAAAACAGACCTGAAAGTCCACTGGTACAAAAAAGAGGAATAATCGCGCAAGATTTTCCAACTCAGCCTCCTTCAAAACCCCCGAGGATGTCACCACTCAGCCCAACAGAGGAGAAAATGGAAGTGGAGCAATCTAAACCAGCCTTAAAAATAAAGATCCCAGCAATTATTGTTGAAGATGAAAAGATGGAAGAAGATGCTCCCATGAAGGCAAGTGAACCTCAGCAGACTAGTACCAGCACCATAGAGGGACAACAGCCAAAGACCAAAGCTAAGAAGCGTCGACCTCGACCCTTGTCTCCAGAGTTAGGTGCGTTTTTTGGGCTTCTTTTACTCAACTCTCTGTAGTAGTTTGAAGTTTGAATTGGTTTGGTTTTCATCAATCAGCAGTCCCTTGATCACTGTAAAAAGATAACTATGCCTTTCCTTTTGATGAACCATGCAGACTCTTCAGATGATTCTTACGTGTCTGCTGGAGAAGACCCCATGGAGGCCCCTGTGTTTGAGTTTTCCCTGCAGGATGCTGTAGCATCTGCTGGAGCAGATGTGCAACTCAAATGCATAATAGCTGGAAACCCCATACCTGAAGGTATTATCAGAATCAGAATCAGAAATACTTCATTTATCCTGGGGAGGGAAACTCGGGCATTACAGAGCTCTTATAAACAGTATGTAAGAAAGTTAGATATAAGAAGAAGAAGGAAAAAAAAGATATGAATACAAATAAAGATCAAATAAAATAAAATAGAATAAAATAAAATAAGGGTCACATAAAAATAGTATAAATAAACTAAACTAAAGATCAGATAAATATAGAATAAATAAAATGAAGATCAAATAAGAATAGAATAAATAAAATCAAATAGAAATTAAATTAAAAACATATATAAGATAAAATAAATTAAAATAAAATAAAGATAAAATAAAAAGAATAAATCAAATAAAAATCACATAAAATAAAATAAAGATAAAATAAAAAGAGAATAAATAAAATAAAGATCACATAAAATAAAATAAAGATAAAATAATAATATAATAAAAAAATGAAGATCAAATAAAAATAGAATAAATAAATAAAGATAAAATAATAATATAATAAATTAAATAAATATCAAATAAATATAGAATATATAAAATAAAGATCAGATAAAATAGAATGAAATAAAATAAAGATTAAATAATAATAGAATAAATAAAATAAAATAAAGATCAAATAAGATAAAGATCAAATAATAATAGAATAAATACGATAAAGATCAAATAAAATAAATATAATAAAGACCAAATAAAATAAAATAAATATAATAAAGATCAAATAAAATTGAATCAGTTAAATAAAGATTAAATAAAATAGAATTAAATAAAATCAAGATTCAATGAATTTGAATAAATAAAATCTAGATCAAATAAAATAGTATAAATAAAATAAAGATCAAATACATATAGAATATATAAAATAAAGATAAGATAAAGTAGAATGAATAAAATAAAGATCAAATAAAATAGAATAAAAAAAATAGAATAAAATAAAATCAAGATTAAATGAATTAGAATAAAAAATAAAGATAAAAGAAAATAGAATAAATAAAATAAAGATCAAATAATAATAGAATAAATAAAATATAGATCAAATAATATAGAATATATAAAATAAAGATAAAATAAAATAGAATAAAATAAAATAGAATAAAATAAAATAGAATAAAATAAAATAGAATAAAATAAAATAATAATGAAGTATATACAGAAGCGCAGAATAGTTTGAGTTAGCTATGTACAGAAGCGCTGGGAATGAAAGAGATGTATTCAAGGATGTTAAAGTGGTAGGGATATTGCACAGTGTATTTCATAGTGCATTGCACATTATTGCACAGAGTACAGGTTATTGTTCAGGGCTCAGAGGGAGGAGTTATAGAGTTTGATGGCCACAGGCAGGAATGACTTCCTGTGGCATTCTGTGGTGCATTTAGGGGGAATGAGTTTCTCACTAAATGTGCTACTGTGTTTCACCAGCACTGTATAATATATTATATTATATTATTACATGATCTCTGTGTTTTACCCACAGAAACAGAGAAGGTGAAAGGGAATTTTAACCAATGCACATTGTTCCCTGTATTCTCTGTTGAAGTTACCTGGATGAAAGACAACACAGGAATCACCGGGATTACAAATTACATGGTCAAAGTGGAAGGAGAACGTCACAGTCTGTTCATCAAATCAGCAAGAGTAACAGACGGGGGGAAATACTGTGTAACTGCCGTCAATCAGATGGGCAGGGCGTCGAGCTGTGCCACCCTCATAGTTAAACCAGGTGAGCTTGAATTTTGAGATTTGAGATTAAACTGCATACAGGATTAATCTGTTCGTTATCAGATTAATACTCCACCGTTTTGTGGTCATTCATTTGAAGTTTCATTAGGCCACGGTATGCTGTTTGCATCAACATATGTTGTTGCAGCACATTAAGAATGGAGCAGAGTATTTATGATTTTCTTATTGGCTCAATATAAACCCTCACATATTCCTCATCAGGCTGATGTACCTGACAGTATGTTTTATTCTCCATGGTATAAAAACATCCCGTGGCCTCGTCCTACACTGTTATTGTGTTTCTGCTGATTTCTCTCCTGCTCCCTCGTCAGTATCTCTTTGAGGAAATGTCTCTGCCATATATTCCAGCTGAACAACCTCACTTATAGTTACCATAGCAACTCAGAGGCGAAACTGAACCTATAAATTGCCCACTGAGGCTCACTGGCTCCACCCACTGTGAATCCACTATTGTTTGGATATCACATTTGACATCTTTGATTCTAATTGTATTTTATGGGGGCCTTGCTTTGTGTTTTATAATAAACAGCCTGGTTGAACCTGTGTGCTGTCACAGCTGTGCTCCCTGTAACAATACAGTAAGTGGGCAGAGGCAGATAAAAGGTGTTTAAAGACTTCCTTTTAAGGAGAATTCAATGACAGCACAGTACAAAACGTCATACCACCCTGCTGCTTTCACAGAGTCCTTACAGGAGCCAAGAGGGAACCTGGGTGTGCCTATGGATATCAGCAGTCCTATCACATCTGATGAGGAGTATCTCAGTCCCCTGGAGGAGGGCATGGATTTTGGAGGACCTGAGCCGATGCGAAATATTGACTCACGGTTCAGAAGACCCCCTTCATTCCTGGTGAGACATGGCCTAATGAGATACCTCATTACCTCTCTGCATCTTATTAGGATATGTTTAGCATAGACTGTATAAAAAGATGGACGACATGACAGCTATGGTATAGATCATAAACCACGCCTCCTCCTTGTTGATTAATTAGACACGGGTCAAACTTAGAGATGCATCGTTTGTAAAAATCTGGGCAATACCTGTATCCATGTTTGAAATAGCAATATAGCCAATAGAAACCACTTCTCTGAAAAAATAAGCACATTATTTGCTGATTGGCCAATATCTGTCCACGGGGCAAACACAGACGTCTGACTGATACATGAGGCCATCCTGATCAAATTACAAAATTCAAATAATAACCAAGATTTAATTTCTCTCAGGCATAGTTTCTGTCATTACAGTTAGTCCTCCCCATGCTGATCGATACCAGTGTTTACATGTTTCTGAGAAATGTAGCTTTAATTAGTTACTTGTTGCTGAAAATGGTATAATACTGCTTCTGTAATGCCATGTGCACAAGATGAGCAGAGAAGAGGAGGAAGGTGGAGAAGGAGCAAGAGAAAACGTTACAAACACTAAAACAAGAGTCACTGAACTTTGCATAAATGTGATTGTCCTCCTCCTCCACCGGAACACGAAGCTTTTAGGCTGCAGACCTGATGGATCTTTGCTGTTTGAACTGTGACTTAAACGTGTTTTGGTTAGTGAAAAATGCGGGACTTACAGTACTGCAGCTGATCCTCACAGACTCTGGCTACAAATGTGGAGGATGTCAGCCCCCGTCATGGGGAGGTATTGTGGGATCACTTTACATCAGGAGCAGGTGAAGACATGTCCTCCATCTTTAAACAGTCAATGACATTTGTTTGTTCTTGAGTCCACTGAGAATATCAACATGCAGCTTTTCAGTTTCATCATTTTCATGTCTGATCATTGCATCAGCACATGTATGAAAAATGAACTTGCAGGTGAAATGCATCTTTTAGCCTCTAACTTGCATTTCAAACAGGTCACCATGATCGATCAAGCTGTCATCGAAGGACAGGAAGTCACCATGTCTGTCCGGATAAGTGGGCAACCTAAGCCCATGCTGTACTGGTAGGTCCCCTCACGGTTTTAAAGTGTCTTCAGGGTTTTCTTGTAAGAGAGAAGGAGAAGACTCTGCATAACAAGCCGAGAGCAAAGCTCGTACGCTTGACTGCATAGTTTGTCTTTGAGCGAGCCGCTTGATTTCATCTGTTAGAGGAAGTGGAAGCTTAATGTTTACTGCCTAACAATCTCCTGGCTGACAAAAAGAGTCTTAATAGGGGAAAGTGAAGAATAACATGCTCTCCCTGTTTACCAGGGAGCTGCTCAGTGCTCAGAAACACAAATGTCTGCCTAGACTAATGAGCTCTTAGATAACAATCTGCAGTGTTGAGGCCATCCAAAACAGAGACGGATATTTTTGGTGCTTCTTCACAACAGACAGGTCCTTAAGTGTTTACAGCATCTCCTCTACAGTGAGTTTTATCAGGCAGTGCTTCTGTACTTCTGTTGAAGAGTGAACAGCAGCTTCAAATGGCATATCCTGCAATATTTCATGTTTTTCTTATGTTGAAAAGGGTTTGTTGTACCTTACTCTTCTCTGCTATAAAGCTCTCTCTTTTGAATCAACCCCATATACATCATCCTGTTGCTGTAAACATTCACCAGTGCATCCCAGGTTGGTTCATCTACAGCCAAAAATAGCTCCCAATAAAATATGTTTTTTTCTTGTGTATGAGTAATAAAATCCTAGCTCCACAGCAGCAATCACTCAGTTTTCTCCTGAACATCTAACCATGTATAAGCACAGACTATGAATAATGGACGTAGTCTCCGTGACGCCACCCATCTGTTCCTGAGAGCTGTTTTGAAGCCAATCGTCGGCGGGAGACATATTGCTAATGCTGAACTCAACCAAGCTTAGTGTGAAGTAAAGAGGTGGGGTTTGAGCCTCCTAGCCAACAGCTATGTGTTCCTGCCTGTCAATCAAGTCAGTCATGTCCTTATTTGGGCAAAAACTCGTAATCTTAATATCTCCTGAACCGTCGCGTTGGAAAAAAATTCAGCCCCATACAGTGTGTGCCGATAGAGAAATATAGACCCAAGCCGTTTTTTATACCAGGCTGTAAACATGTTTATTTCTGCTGTAAAGATCAGCTCTTTGAATGGGTGTGTATGTGGTTTCTGGTGTTTCTGCAGCCAGCCTCAAGTTGATTCTCGTGCAGTCTAGGTACTCCTCGAGAGTCTATTGAGCACCTGTAGGGTTTTGCTAAGTAGTAAACTCAGGTGTTGGAAAATGAAGCCAATGTGGAAGCTGCAGTTCGTCTAGTGTCCATTTGAGGCTGGCTCTGAAATCCAAAGGAAACCCCATCACAGCCCAGATTAAAAGGCTGTTTTACCGCAGCATGCAATGTGTTTACAATCTGGTACCAAAAGAAAGATTCTGTCCCTCTACCTAATTTCTTCATTCATGACGACTGTTAGACAGTGTTCATTTCATCAACGACTCTTTTTTTCATGACGAAAACGAGACTATGAGGAGCTAAAGTGCATCACTGATAATAAAAACTCTGATGAAAATATGTTTTGATTTTGTTGACGAGACGAAAACTTTAGTGGTCGACCGCTGGACATTAAGAATCCATGTTTCCCTCGCTGTGCGTCTTTACAGATAAAAGTGATCCATTCTGTGACAGGCTGAGTTATTATCTGAGGGGCTCAGTGTTCGCTTGGTCTCTACCTGCAGCAGGTGTGCTTTATGAACCAGCTCTCCTCACCTCAATGCACCAGTCTCATATTCATTGAGGATTTTTACCCCCCGGTGTGCGTTAGAGACAAAGACACAACCGGGGGACGTCTGTTTCATATTTGATGTTTGATGTTTTTGCAGCTATTACCGTAAAAAGCTCTGCGTCTACAGCTTGATTTAATCCAGTTTGGTGATACATCAGACACATTTAGTGAGTTTTTTATTTTTATTTATTTTATTTTTATTTAACCTTTATTTAAAGGCCCTGTGAGGAGTTTTGAACTGGCTGAGAAACAGACTGAAAATGATACTGATGCCTCTTTATGACCTTGAATAGCAAACGAGACCATCAGCAGCAACACTGACACCTTCTCTATTGTCATTTTTAATGCCTGAAACCGCCCTGAGGGGGTAGGTGTCAGACCAGATGCTGGACATCTTGCTTCAGAAAAAGCCTTTATTTGACTGTTTTCATGGAAAATAATCACGTTGCCTGATAAAGTTGACTGGTAAAAAAAACAACAGGATGAGTTTTTTGTTGAAAACACTACTTTTGCATGTTTAGGACAAGAGATAAGAGGTATCACTTTGTCCACAAGGGGTGCCAGAATCGATACAAAACAAAAGTTCCTCACAGCAGCTTTAACCAGGTGAGTCATTCAGAACAAGTTCTTATTTACAGTGATGACCTGGCAAAGACACAGCCCTTTGAGGGGTAAACGGGTGGGGATGTCCGTTATGACAGAAACAGACACAAGGTTAAAAAAAAGTTTTGATAAACTCCTTGTCATCAAAGATGAAGATTCATTTCAGAGTGCCGTGAACTGACTGTCTGTCCAGTGCGTCTGTCACTGCAGGTGCATTCAGGGACCGTTGTAAAAGTGCAATACAGACCTTTCATGGCATTTTCATGTGAATCAAGAGAATTGAAATACAGTCACAGTGGTCAAATCAAGAAGGTTTTCCTTTGGGCTTTTTGGAGGCACAGGCTGAATTATTTAACTGAAGATATTACACAAGCAAAAGTGTTAAAGGAGTGTTGATGATTTTAACACTTGGTACAACCCTGATACTGATATCTGATCGACTACATGAATTATTTAAAGAGTGAAGATGTTTGGACAACAATCAGAGACTAAAATGTTTGGAGTTTTCATCGACTAAAACTATAGAGGGCTGAAAAGACTAAAATGTGACTAAAACTAACAGGCATCTTCCTCTAAAGACTAAATCTAAAATAGCCGCCAAAATGAACACTGCTGCAAGGTGACTTATTTTGTAACTTTTCTGTTGTCATGATATCAAGGCTATGAGTGATGCATAATTTGGGGCATCCCTGAGTTGACTGACAGGTGGGTGCGTTGTAGCCGCTAAGCTTTGGTCTCCGCCTCTTTTCTTGTGCCTATATTGGTCAGAAGTTTTTTATCGTCAGCATTTCTAATAAGGTGACTGCCATCTTTGAGCTTTCATAACGCCTCTTCTGAAACCGATGGGTGACATCAATGAGACTACGTCCATATTGAACATAGTTAGCAAAAACATGCAGTATCCTGTTGGATTTTCAAAATAAAGCCTTGAATTGGTGTTAATACACAAGCAGTATTTTGTGCAACTTCCAAATCAGATTTTGTTTCGTGGCTTTCAGTCTGAGCACGTTTTGAACTTAAAATAGTGAACCAGACCTTTACAGGGTTTTGGGCTTTACCACCATGACAATTTTTAGGGAACAGAACAACAAGGTTTAGGTCTCGATCAAGCACCAACCTCGGGTCTCAAAATATGAAGCCCATGCAGAAGTGTAGTAAACTGCAATTCATCAAGCATCTGCTTGAGGCTGGCTGCAGAACGATGTAAACCACATACACACCCATTCAAAGAAGACGATCTTTACAGCAGAAATAAACATGTTTACATTCTGGTTCAAAAAACGACTTGGCTCTACGTAGCTAATTTCTCTATCGGCACACACTGTGGGGCAAGTTCAGAAGATATTAAGATTACGAGTTTTTGCCCAAATAAGGACATGACTGACTTGACTGACAGGCGGAGACACATAGCTGTTGGCTAGGAGGCTCAAACCCCGCCTCTTTACCTCACACTAAGTTTGGTTGAGTTCAGCATTTCCAATATGGCTGCCGCCGCAGCTGCCTGGCTTCAAAACAGAGCTCAGGAACAGATGGGTGACATCAGGGAGACTACATCCATTATGTATACAGTCTATTACTTTCATAGTTATGTATTTACAAGAGGACATGTTGCCTCACATCAAAATCAAATTCGGTCAACTGAATTCAAGTCCAGTCTTTAATTGACTCATTCATCACCAAACCAAACCTTATCATTCTTTTTTCTATCCTTATTGTTCAAAAGAATACTTTGAAATACTTAAAGAATCTAACATGACCAGGGACAAGACTCGGGCTTATAAACAGGACCTTAAATTGGAACAAAAGACCAGGAATCAATTGTAATTTCTATTCCTCATTTTCACAGCAGTTTGAATTGAAATTGAGAGTGACAGCCTCAGCAAAGATGGATTTGTATTGACTAACACATCGTAGGTGTTGCTGTTTTTGTGGAATTTGTTGACATTAAGAGAAATACAGAATACTGTCAGCCTTATCTTTTAATATAGGAGACGAGAATAGGCTGAGTCACTCAGGCAGGTTCTGTCACTGGAGTTAGTCATGGCTCTCCAGAGACAATAGCAGAGAAGAAAGTGCTAAACATAATATTGGCAGTCCTGGATAATGTATCCCACCCCCATCCCCTACCTACCAGCCAGAGCAGAGCTTGCTGCTGAAAAGTGTGTGCTTGGTCATCTTTTAATGCATAAATATGATATAAAAAAACCCAAACTGTGAGTGGTGTACGAGTGATTCATCACTTGTTTTAAAGCAACATTTCTGCTCTTTTGCAGGCTGAGGGACAGAGTTACAGTGAAGTCAGGCCCACGCCACATTGTCCGGGAGACAGAAGAAGGCACTTTTGAAATGACCATCAAGTCAGCAGTAAAATCCGACTCTGGGATTTACACCTGTAAAATTATCAATGAGTACGGGACGAAGCAGTGTGAAGGAAAGCTGGAAGTGAAAGGTAAGCTTCTTTTAAGATAACTTGTTTTTTGAATCTTAGGTTCATAAAATGTTCAGTTGAGATCACTACTATCCACCACACTACAGATGGATTCTTATTTAATTACTCATACCATAACATTCATAATAACCTGAGACTAGTTCATAACACACATGTCCAGGTCTCACTTATCAGCACTCTTCAGGAAATGTCCTCTATTTAAACTCAGCTCCACCAGTTGAGCCGGGTCTGGCTGTGATCCGTCCGGTCAGGGACATCACAGCCAAGGCCGGAGAGACCGTTCTGTTCGAGTGTCATGTCATGGGACCGAAGGACACTGACGTGGACTGGCTGGCAGATGGGAGACTGATCCAGCCGGCATTGCTCAACTGTAAGATGCACTTTGACGGAAGAAAGTGCCGCCTGCTGCTCAACTCGGTACACGAGGATGACAGCGGGACGTACATGTGCAAGCTTAGCACTGCTAAAGGTACATCTTGAGAATAAATAACACATAATATTTAGTATTTATAATGAATTATAACTGAAATAAGTATTTGTGTTGTCCTCACTCTCTTTTCTGCTCTGTCTTAAATCCATTTTTGACTCTTCAGAGGAGGTGACATCATGCGGCAAACTCAAAGTCCTTCCATCAATTGAGCCTCTCTTCACTCGCAAGCTGGATGTTCTGGAAGTGATTGAGGGGCGTAACGCTCGATTCGACTGCAAAGTCAGCGGGACGCCTGCTCCCAAAGTCATCTGGAGTCACTTTGGTAGGTTATGCTCTCTACTGTTTAGGATACACATGATGCGCATAGAAAGAAAACCTTCATTCTAAATGTTTGAAGGAGGTGTTCACACATCCGTCTCACTCCTGGAGCAGATGCGTAGAGGGGAACGACTGTAGCCATGACGAAGGAAAGTGATGCTGAGCAGGGGCGGTGTGTGGGTTTCTCTTCTCAAGGCTACATTATAAATGTTCACATTAACCTGTTATCACACGTCAAAAACACTTTCAGTGTTCAGTACTTTTAGGACACTGACCCTTTACAAAACATTTCTCAAGAAGGATGCAAACACACCTTTTAGTGCGAAGGAGTCAGGGTAAATGAAATGTTAGCATAGCCACCTACTACACTCTGCTCTATGTCACAGGTGACTCATGAACTACAGAAAGTTTTGCATTTCAGATTTTGAGTTGAACTTTATTTCAACTGTAGCAGAGTCTCCATGTAGATCTCTGTTGCAGAGGGTTGTTATATCACATAGTGTAGATCAGGGGTGTCCAAAGTACGGCCCGGGGGCCAATTGCGGCCCCAGGTCCATTTATTTATGGCCCCAAGCTTCCATCTTAAATTGTGTTATTTATAGCAAAGAAATTAATCAGTTTCTTTCTACAAACAAAACTAAATTCAATCCAGAAACATCTCAAAAAGCTTCATATGGAGTACCTGTCTAAAGCCAAAGCTCTGGGAATTCTGCAAGGCGGCAATAAAGGAGAAACACAAGAACTCTTAAAGTTGACAAGTTTTCAAATTAATGTTTTTATCATGATGTGAAAATGTTCTTGATGAACACTAAAACTTCAGAAGACACAAGAGGACACAAGACAAGATCAAATTATGAAATTGTGCAGAAAAGGCAAAATTTGGTGCAACAAAAATGTTCAGAACTCAGGAAAACAATTATTTTGTTCTTAAAATGTTGCCTGCTTGTCAGAAAGGTCTTAAAAACCACATAAAAAAGAAGTGTGATGAAATCTAGATCATGATCCTGCCATAGGAAAATAATGATACAATACTTTTCCCACATTGCCCGACCCTAATGAAAAACATTTTCCTCCAGAAGAAGATAACATTTGCTCATGTGTACATGGCTTGTGGAGAGCTGAGGACTACCTAGTTACTGATTTATTGAGACAAAATTTACAATGATTGTTATTAAATGAATATTTCATATATAACTTTTGGGATTCCTAAGTCTCAGTAGGAGCCACTGGCCCTGAGGTATTCTGACAACATCAAATGTGGCCCTCTTTGAAAAAAGTTTGGACACCCCTGGTGTAGATTATAATGGATAAATCATCAAGAAATTACACCACACATTAAAAAAAAATGTTAATGTAAGTTTGAACTAGTTTTTGGTGTAAAATTCAGATGTTAGTGAAATTGTTGACTTTATAAACTGATAGATTAAAGTAGTTAAATGTAGCAGAATTGTAGATGAAAACATGGATAAAGCAAAAGATAAACAGTTCAAATTCTGCCTTTTTGATCCTTTTAGTATCAGAGGTCACATGTTAAGACTCATTTTAAAGGCTCTCCAGGGTTTATCCTTTTTATTTGGGGGGAAAATGTCCAACAGTTATGTGAAGTTGCATTTATGACATATTTTTAAGTATACAGATGGTGATGGTTATGGTAATATGCTGTAATATAACTCTTTGCTTAGACTTATATTCAACAAAAAATCTTGCATAACACGGTTTAATTTGCTGATAAAGTATTTTCAGAGGAAGGTACGCCAATAGAAAAGTTTGAGAACAGCTCTGACCCTGAAAATCTGTGCTTTTTGTAAAACATGATGGGTGAATACAGAATCTTCTCTTCTCTGTAGACCATCCGCTCACAGAAAGTGAGGACATCCGTATTCTTCAGGAAGCCGGCCGCCATTCTCTCATCATTTCCCATGTGACCAATGAGGATGAGGGTTTTTACACCGTCACTGCCCATAACCCACATGGTGACGCAGAGAGCTCTGCAGAACTTTACATACAAGAACCTCGGCCAGCCATCTCCTCACAGATGTAAGAGCTTGGTTTTCATTGGATTACAGGGCAAAGGGGTTTTATGTTTATGGACTTTAAATTGAATCCCGTATGTGCTCTGTCTTTCCTCCCACTCAGGGCCAAACTGGAGAAGATGCCGTCGATCCCAGAGGAGCCAGAGGTCCCAGAGAACGAGGTGGAACGGTTCACGATGCCAGACTTCATCAAACCTCTTTATGACCTGGATGTGATCGAGGGGAAGGAGGCTGTGCTCAAATGTAGAGTGGCTGGTTTGCCATATCCAACCATTGTCTGGTTCCACAACGGCAAAAGGATTGAGAGCACAGAGGACAGAAAGATGACGCAGTGTGAGTGTTTCAAAAGAACTTTCACCCAATGTTCAGGCCGGTCAGAGTAATAAAGGAATTATCAAAGTGAAAGAAAAGTGAATATTTGATTGAAGTGAAAATTAACAAGACATTTAATTAACTGTATCAAAAAAGGAAGGCAAGAATGAATTGCTGACAGGGTGGTGAATCCTTTTATCACTGTTTGTAGTCCGTGATGTGCACAGCCTGGTGATCCGCTCTGTGTGCCATGCCCACGGTGGAGTCTACAAGAGTGTCATCTCAAACAAAATAGGCAAAGCCACCTGCTACGCTCATCTCTACGTCACAGGTGACTCATGCACTACAGCAACTTCTGCATTTCAGTCTCTGACTGTTAACTTGATTTTAATAGCAGCAGAGTCTGCATCCACATCAGAGAAATGTATGGATCTCTAATTTCATTGTCATTATTTTCAGATATCCTCCCTGACCCTCCTGATGGGACTCCAGTGATAGAGTCCATTACTGGTAAAACCATCATCTTAAGCTGGAAGAAACCAAGAAGACTGGACCCTTCAATTGGTACGCATGAACCTGTTAAACAAAACAAAAAAATGTTTGTGTAGAATTGATCTTTTAGAGAAGAGTGCAAACACAGAAAGTACAATAAATGAAACAGACACCAAGCAAAGTTAGAGAAGTTAGACATGGTGGTTAATCAATTGATCAATCAGACTTTATTTATAAAGTGATTTTCATACAATCACATTGTAACACAAAGTGCTGTACATAAAAACAACTTCAAATAGAATCAATTACAAAAAGATCCCATCCCCAGACTCAACCACAAACCCACCCCTCAATCCCAAGGTTAAGAACAAATGATATGTAACAATAATAATAAAAACAATAAAAATGTAATTAAAAATAAAAAATAAAAAAGAAGTTGCTGAACGAACTGAGGAAAAGCTCTCATGATATCTTAATGAGAAAAACACTGGAGGAAAAATAAGATGTTAAAACTCAACACAGGAAATTAAACTCACCAAAATAAAATACATTTCTAAAATAATAAAACACTAAAATATTAAACCAGAAAAAGAAAATGAATGGTAAATGGTAAATGGACTTGTACTTATATAGTGCTTTTCTAGTCTTTCTGACCACTCAAAGTCCTTTTACACACTATGGTAGAGGCTGCTATGTAGTGAGGGACCATCAGTGTTAGCTTATCTCATTCGTTCACATTCACACACCTCTGAACAACAGAGGGAGCAATTCGGGGTCTAGTGTCTAGCTATGGGACACTTCGGCATGTGACTGCTGGAGCTGGGATCGAACCACCAACCTTCCGATGGATAGACGACTGACCCTACCCACTGAGCCACAGCTGCCCCTATAATAAGATGCTATACTTAAAAAATAAAATAAATAAGTACAGAAATAAATAAAATAGAATAAAAGTGACTAAAATTTGAACTAGATAATAAATAAATAAATAAATAAATAAATACATGAATAAATGAATCTATGAATGAATAAATGAATACATGAATGAATAAATGAATACATGAATGAATAAATGAATACATGAATGAATAAATGAATACATGAATGAATAAATGAATAAATGAAGCTGTTATAAGAGTGAAACTCAGTTAAAATTGAGACTAAAAAGGTAGATCTTAAGTTTGCTTTTAAAAATGTTTAAATAATGATAAATGTTTAATAAAGATGTGTTACCCTTTAAAAGAAGCATAATGACATATGGTAGCGTGTTTGGATTGAATGATGAACTTTACTTGCTGTAGTCTAACTCCAGATTCATCTGTTGTGTTTTAGAGAAGAAAGGAAAGTCGTTTCATCATCATGCTTTATTCTTTATTTAACAATTTATGCTTTCAGATCCCAGCACCCTAATGTATGCCATCCAACAACAAGCCCTGGGCTCCATCCAGTGGACCATCATAGCTTCTGGCCTAAAGGAGACCATCTACACTATCACCACCCTCTCAAAAAACGTGCGCTATGCCTTCAGGGTCCTGACCATCACCTCCAAAGCCTTCAGCAAGCCCTCAACTGCTACCGACCCAGTGCAGCTCCTGGACAGAGGTACATTCTCCGCTCTCACTGAGCCTCCATCCATCAGTCTGCTGTTACACTTTATTAAAACGATCTTCTCCTCTTAGGTGTCTATCTTCAGGAGGCTCCAGTGATTGTTGATAAACCAGAAATCGTATATGTGATTGAAAACCAGTCAGTCACCATCACCGTGACGCTCAATCATGTCAACGCTGCAGTCATCTGGAAGAGGTATCTGCATCATGTTGAGCTTCTCTTAGAATTGAACCTGAGAATCATTGAGGTCAGCTACCACTGCCAGCTTTATCACATCATGATGACGAAGATAAACACATCAACAATTAATTCAACTTAATGTGCCTCATTTCATTCGATCATTAACATAGTTGTGTATAAATAAATGTTGCATATGAGTCACCATATTTCCTCCTTTCTGGTGGGTTAAAATCAGAATCCTGCACTTCTCAATATTTAAAGAAAGAAGAGGATACAAAAAAATCCTGAGCTCATAGTAACATCTAATAAGTCTATTACATACAAATGTGTTGACATTTAAAAATGACACTCATTTTAACCCTCAATCCATCAACCCTTCTACAATCGCCTGCAGAGATACTAACAACGTTCAGATCTCCACGTAGGTGTGTAAAAGCAATGCAGCTGTGAGTGCACTGTTAAACATGACATCCTGGTTGTTTGAAATGTGAGGTAAAGTTTAATGATGGTAAAGTTGCCACTTTATGTCCCCATTATAAAACATGATAACCAGGCTGCATGACAGACAGGAATAAATAAGTATGACAGTGCATACAGGCAGCTGTTTAAGTCCAAGGGATTAACACAGATTCCAAACCAGTGAAGTCTGTTGTAGTGACCTGAGCTACACTCGAGCAGCAGCCAAAAGTGCACGGTCATAGTCTGCTGCTCTTCAACATAAAATATATTCAACATGGTTTAAAATCAAACTTTTCAACAGGCGAGGAGTGGTCCTGTCCAGTAAGCCCGGTGTGTACGAGATGACGATGCCAGATGACGACCAGCACACGCTGAAGCTGCTCAAAGTGAAGACTTCTGATATCGGAGAGATGACGTATGTGGCATCCAACAAACATGGCAGCGACAGCTGTACCTTCAATGTGGAGTTAGCTGGTAGGCATTGGATAAATTTACCCGTCCAGTAGTCTATCTAGAGCTCAGCTAACTTTGATCTATACTTCTGCAAATGTGTCCACAGCTCCACCCACGTTTGAAACTATCATGGAGGACCTGGACGTTAGTACTGGAGAGACACCACGCTTTGCTGTGGTTGTGGAGGGAAAACCCATTCCTGACATCCTCTGGTTCAAGGTGTCTTTCTGTTTTAGTATTTCTTCCTAGTCATTTTAGGGTTAGCTAACGTATTAGCTAAACTTGTATAGAATTTTACCCAATATATACGGTGGTGGAAAAAGGTTTTCGGACAAATATTGCATTGAGAATCACTCTTAGGTCTTCAAGTGCAATTTCTTTCAGTCCAGTCACAGCCAGGTTTATTTATTCTTTGTTCAGTTTTGAACACATTCTCTGTTATTTGTTGACTTTGATACCGACAATGTTGAGAACGGACATAATGAAACTGTCAAGAATTTAGCTTTATTAGTTTTCTTGTAAACAATAAACAGAAAAATATCATTTGTATTTGTTTATGTCTGTCTAATGCTTGAAACACAAAAATGATTTTTCCACAAATATTTCAGGACAATATTTGAGATTGTGTAAAATTGTAAGGGTGTCCGAAAACCTTTTTCCACCACTGTATATATTTTTTCTGTTCAAACCTTTACGTTTCTTTGCTGACACACTGTATTTGCTTTCAGAATGATACCCTGCTGTCAGAGAGCAGTCATTACACATTTGTGTACGATGATAATGAATGTTCCCTGGTGGTCCTAAATGCTCGTCCAGAGGACTCTGGGGTTTATACCTGCACTGCAAGAAACTTGGCAGGATCTGTGTCCTGTAAAGCTGAACTCACTATTCATCAAGGTAACAAGTCCACCCATCAGATACATAAATAACAACACTGCAGGAAAAGAAATAACACACATATTTACCCTAAAGTTATTGTGATGTATTGTGGATCGAGGTAACTAATTAAAACTGCTTCCTGTAGCAAAAGCTAAAGAGAACACATTAGATGATGAGGAGACCATTCTAAGGAAAATGCGCAGACTGACTGACTACTATGACATCCACAAGGAAATAGGAAGGTAGGCTGGTTTTTAGATTGTGTTTGAACCCAATACAAAGATGAATAATAACTCTAGAGAACCTCTGTGTGCACTTGAATCAGTTTTAATTTAATGTCGGAAATGAGTCTGTAGATTTTCAATTATTTCTGTCCTAAAAGTTAATTAACGCTGTCAAACCGATGGGTTAAATGTAATTTCCCTTCTGATTTTTTTTTCTTCAGAGGTGCGTTTTCTTATGTGAAACGTGTTACCCAGAAGGCAGGCAAAATGGAGTATGCTGCGAAGTTTATCTCCACCCGGGCCAAGAAGAAGGCGTCTGCGCTGAGAGAAATGAATCTGCTTTCCAAGCTAGACCACGAGAGGGTCCTTTATTTTCATGATGCCTTTGAGAAAAAGAATGCAGCCATCATCATCACTGAACTGTATCCTTATTATGCAGTTAAAGCACAGAACTCTGATGCAGGCCAGGAAAGATTGTGAAATGTTATCTCATGCAAAAAGGTGTGATTTTTCATATTTGTACTGGGATTATTGTATTGTTCTGTGCATACTCAAGCAATAAGTAATTATTGTACAATGAGCCTCAATTCCCACCGAGGACAGCCTTAATTCATCTTTAAAGATGCCACGAGGAGCTGCTTGACAGATTTACAAGGAAATCTTCTATAATGGAGTCAGACGTAAGTCCTGTGTGTTATGACGACACAGCAAATCTTTTACTTATGGCTGGGGTAGGCAACTTTGGAGGAACCAGCAAGAGTAAGCTGGATTTTAAAAGTCACTTCCCTGCAGAAAACCTGGCCCTTCTGTCAGGTCAGAAACTCCTGATAGTGCACTGCCCTCCCGCTGTCAGAGCAAATATAATAACTAGACCAGTGTATGACCGGCCTGCCACAGCCACTCATTAGTTTCCTTCAGTGAGCTCAGGATTTAATTTAGTGTTAAAGGAGAAGAGAAATTCAGCAGATAAATCATACAAATGTTTCTGAAATAATTTGCCTACCCCGGCTTTGTTTATGATCGATCAGATGATCAAATGTTAATTTATTTGAGAAATGACAGATGTACTGACATGTTTGTGTTTGGGGCACACCAGGTGCGTTCAAGTATAAGACAGCTGCTTGAGGGACTGGACTACCTTCATCATCTAAACATCATACACCTGGACATTAAGGTAGAAAACAGAACTGAGCAACCTGTTCATGGTCTTCTTTTGAATACAAACGCTTTGCATTCAAATGTTTTGGTTTTGTCTTTTGCATATTTATTCTGATTTTTGTTTTTTAATTCTTAATTTTCTTATTCCCTCTTCAGCCTGATAATCTCCTCATGGCCGACCCCCACGGTGATCAGATCAGGATCTGTGACTTCGGCAACGCACTGGCAATAACACCTGATGAGGCTCAGTATTGTAAATACGGCACTCCAGAGTTTGTTGCTCCAGAAATTGTAAATCAGACCCCAGTGTCTAAGGCATCAGACATCTGGTAAAGTACCTCTAGAATTTAAAAGGAATATTTATTTTGTTTGATGTACACACCACTGTTTTCTAATTCTTCTCTCTATATTTCCAGGTCAGTTGGAGTTATTGCATATCTGTGGTGAGTACAGCTTTAATTTAGTTATATTATTGTGTCTTTGTTGTTTACTGTATTCCAGGATGCTGATGTTTTTTACACATCTGTCTTATTAGGTTTAAAAGTCTTTGGGCCCGATCTACTAAAGGTTTGCGTGTATAAAAACACGTGCAAACTTGATAGCGCGCGCAAAGCTGACGTACTAACTGGGAGCACCGAGGATTGCGTCTGTCAAATGAGCAAAATAGCACTCGCTATCCATTTAGCGTGTTTGCCTTCATGAATATGCAGAATACATGTAGATCATCAGAACGCGCAAAATACTGGGAGGAGGAGATGCAAATGTAATCATTTAGCACACGCAATGTGATCTATCAAACCTGAAGCAGATAGCGCGCGCTGTATTTGCGTCTATATTTAGCACGTTTTAAAGGCAGGTGCAAACTGGCACAGCGTTACGCACACATGGCTGTGGTCACTGTAAAGCTCATCATACCATCGCTTTACAACAACAGCTGGGCTTACAAGCATTACTAAATGTTTTAGTCAATCAAACCAAGAGAACAAAATAATAATAATAATAATAAAACAACACAAATTGAAAGCAGTTCAGCACCACGGATAGCGACCGCATCATTCTGACACCCACTTTAACTTTTTCATATAATGAGAGCACAGTAGGTCACTGTATCAACAGATATAAAGTTTAGTAAATTGGCACAGCGGCCCACATCTTCACATACAAACAAAAAATCAATATGAAGTACTCGGCCTACTCACCACTGTTTGGACGAGCATTAAGCTCCGCGGACTTGTCCACGATGCGCTGTATGTCCATTTTCTTTGATCTGTCGTTCTCAATAGATAACATGACATGTCCACTCAGTCTCTCCTGTCCCATCGTGCTCATCAAGGGGTTTTTAGTTAGTTTTAACTTGGAGAATGAGCGCTCACTGAGCTGCTCCAGGCAGCTCTGCGTAACTCCTCATCTCGTGCTTGCAGCAGTGTGTTGGGGTGAATTGACTCAAACATGTTCCCAGTTCCATTTAAGCTGGTGAATCTTTGGGACAGTTGCTGGATGATGATGTCAGGCATTGAAAACGTTCACCCGAAAGTTGCTCCCTGGGACAGTGAGGCGACTGTCTTCATCCAAGTGACGCCTAACTTTTCTAGAGCAAGAGTAGCAGACTAAGCCTCATCAAATCGCTCTCTAAACTCCATCAAAACACTGATTGTGTTTTGGAGTAGAGTAGATGCGTTTATTTCATCGGTAGATCTTCTGTTTTTTCTCACATCATTCACCTTTTCACAGATGGCCTCCCAAATCGTGTTTCTAACACTGAGATGTCTCTGCTGGAGTTCACCGATGTGTTTATTTCCCTCCTCCACAAAGACCTCCAACTCCATGTCTTCAAACTTCATTTATCACTTAAGACCACTCTGTTCTCTCTAACTCTCCATGGTGACAGCCGATAGCACACGCAAAATCCTCATTAAAATAGGGCGGTCCACACCACTTTTGCACTCGTTATCATTTGCGCACGCAGTCTTAGTAGATCACCCGCAACACGCCCAGAAATAACACGTGCAAAATTATTATTTGCACACGCAAATTAGCGCTCGTTATTTGGGATCTTAGTAGATCAGGCCCTTTGTGTTGATCAGTGTTTTTGTGTGTTTTCAGTCTGACAGGAGTGTCTCCCTTTGCTGGAGAGAATGACCGCAGCTCTGTAATGAACATCAGGAACTATAACGTGGCCTTCGAGGAAAACATGTTTGCTGATCTTTGCAGAGAGGCCAAAGGGTTCATCATAAAGCTGCTCGTAGCAGACAGGCTGTGAGTAACAAGACAGGATCTCTTCTCTTCATGATTTGTTTTATATATTAAAATATTCTGTCAATGAATCAACTGTTTAATTCAGATCTGTATTAAACTACTAAACTGGTCATATGTTTAAAAATTACCAAACCTTTAAAGCTCCTGAGGGGAATTTCTAACTGGTTTTAAAACAGACTGATAAATTGTGATGTCTCTTTATGAGCTACAAAAGCAAATAAAACCATCAGCCATGACATCTTATGTCTGTACTAAGTTATTTGTAATACCTGCTGCTGGGGGGGATGTCAGACAAGAAGTACCTGCAGAATAGTCCTTCTTCACATTTAACATTTTCAGAGAGTGACTCATTGTTTTTAAGATTGGAGGAAAAGATTTTCCTTAGAACTAGCTTCTTTCAAGTGGTATATATTTTTGGACATTGTTGCCTTTAATGGACAGGACAGCTGTAGAGAGACATAAAATCCGGGGAGTAGAGAGTGGGGGAGGACATGCACTAAATGGTCGAGGCTGGAATCGAACCTGCGACCTCTGCAACAAGGGCTATGGCCTCTGTGAATGGGGCACACGCTTAAATCGCTAGGCTGACGGCGCCCCAGAAATAGCTTCTTTCAAACGTAAATGATAACATCTACAAAAAGAGGTACTTCTCTGTCCACATGGGGCGCCAAATTCAACACATTTAGAAAGTTCTTCACAGGAGCTTTAAGGCAGTGATTTTCAACCACTGTGCCGTGGCACACTAGTGTGCCGTGACAGATCGTCAGGTGTGCCGTGGGACATTATCAAATTTCACTTAATTAGTCCCAAAAAATATTATTCATATACTGCAAATAATTTGCCATGTAGTGTGTCTGTGCCTGCAGTGCAGTGACTGGCGGAGTATTTAAATACTTGTCCATGTCCTGACCTGCGCTACCCATCCACTGGGTGGCAATAAAGCACACTTATGACCTTGTTCATTTAAGACAATAGAATTAATGATGCGTGTGAGAGGTGTATGTAACAAGATGTAGGCGTAGAACAGCGATGGATAAATATTCAAAAAGGAAAAAGGAAAACTTCAAACTGGGCCCTGGACAAAACTCTAACTTGGATGAAGAGCATAATATGGGTGGTTGAAAAGGCAACTTTTATGAGAAAAACTACATCTGTGTCTGCGAGAGCTCTGAAAGCTAGCTACTGAGTAGCTGCACTCGTAGCCAAATCAAAAAAGCCACACACTGGGGCAGGGACATTAATACTACCTGCAAAAGCCATTGTAAATAAGATGCTTTGCCCTGACACAGTTAAAGAAGTAGCCAAAGTCCCTCTCTCAGATAAATAGATTCATATATTGAGAGACTAAATGTGTCATTTTGTAAAACTTTTGATTGGTGGTGTGACTCAGGATTTTTTTAATGTATGAAATGTGCCTTGGCTCAAAAAAGGTTGAAAAACACTGCTTTAAGGAAAAACATGAGCCAATACTTCATCTAGAAGCAGTCTGTGTCTCTAAGTTGTGTCTCTAAATGTGGCAATGCAAAAAGGCAAATCAATAACTTGTTTACAGAATATGTGTACATGTGTGAAAAGCCAGGAATAACAATTAGATCACAATGTGCAGTTTCTTCATTCAATCCAGGTTTCATTCACTGTCCTCGGGTTTCATTTGACATTTGTAAATGTTACTGTCTTTATGTTTTTTTTTTCCAGAACCTGTACATTTATTTCACATATAATATAATAATAATAATAATAATAATAATAATAATAATAATAATAATAATAATAATACATTTTATTTCAAGCGCCTTTCCAAACGCTCAAGGACACTTTACAGAGAGGATAAAAAACAATAAAAACAACACAATAAAATTAATAAAAACAACAAGCAGAGTAACACCAAGTTAAAATGAGGCAGTGAAGTTAAACAGAGAATGCAGATTTGAACAGATGGGTTTTGAGTTTTGATTTGAAGAGGGGTAGTGAGTCAGTGTTTCGGATGTCTGGTGGGAGTGAGTTCCAGAGTTGGGGAGCAGAGCGACTGAAAGCTCTGCTCCCCATGGTGCTGAGACGGGCAGGGGGCACAGAGAGGTGGAGGGAGGAGGAAGAAGACCTGTGGGACGAGAGGGGGTGACGATGTGGAGGAGATCAGACAGATACGGGGGGGAGAGGTTATGGATGGCCTTAAATGTATACAGGAGGATTTGGAAGTTGGTTCTGAAGATGACCGGGAGCCAGTGGAACTGCTGGAGGACGGGGGTGATGTGGTAGCAGGAGGGGGTTCTGGTAATGATGCGGGCTGCAGAGTTCTGGACCAGTTGAAGTTTATGGAGGGATTTGTGAGGGACACCGAAGAGGAGTGAATTACAATAATCAATACGGGAGGTGACGAGACTGTGGACCAGGATAGCAGTGGTGTGAGGGGTCAGAGAGGGGCGGAGACGGTTGATGTTGCATATGATCTGTAATAGAACATTTTTAAGAATGAATATATCTCCCCTCCAGTTTTTCCCCACAGAGAGGAACTTGACTTCGTCTGTTATATAAAAGATTTTGTCATTAGATGTTTTATTCATAGATATGAGATGATTTAGACATTTGGCTCAATATTTAATTTTCCTCAGTCTCTGTCTGCAGCTCACATACTGCCACTCATCCACTTGTGCTTTCCCTTTAAAATCATTATGAGTGTGCACTTAATCAGACTAGATTATAGGAAGACTAAAATATGCTGTTCTCTTCTTTAGGAGACCTGATACTCAGGAATGTCTCAGACACCCCTGGTTCAAGGTAAGACAACATCCCTCTACCTTACAGTTCTGAGAAAGGTCCCATCCTTGATTTAATCTCTTCTTTGTTTTGTGTTTTATTTATTATTCAGACTCTCAATAAAGGGAAGGCCATAAACACTGAGGCCCTTAAGAAGTTTGTGTCTCGCAGAAAATGGCAGGTGAGGGATATTTGACTTTACATTCTGTTTCTGTGCGTGTACATATTTTAATGGTTACGTGTGTGTGTGTGTGTTTAAATAATGCATCGTATGTTCTCTGTTTCAGCGCTCACTCATCAGCTACAAATCAAAAATGGTCATGAGGACGATACCTGAGCTGCTGAACGATTCGTCCAGTCACATCTCCATCGCAGTCCCAAGGCACCTTAAAGAAGGGTCACCTTTACCATCATCATCCTCAGATTCTGATGAAGACCTCGATGAACTGCCTTTTATTCCAATGCCACTCAACATGGAGTTCTCTGGATCCAGGATGTCGCTGAATGACATCCAGACTAATGAACAGGAAACAGGAAAACAAGATGGCACAAGTAAAAGGTCCGCTCAAACTCCGGAGGCGATGGAGTGTGATCCTAAACAAATGGATAAAGAAGGGGTCGATGTAACGGGTAAAGGACGCCATCGGAAAAGGTCATCACCAGACAACGACAAGGGCTCCTCAGATGAAGAGGCTCCCGCTGAGCTGCCCCAGAAGTCCGAGCTGAGGAAACCCTTGAGAAGGGGTTCGAGCATGGAGTCGGACAAACCAGAGGGAGGGCGACGGAGAGGGGAGCTACGACGGGGCGGCTCAGCTGACAGTGCTTTGCTGCTCCGGATTACACCTGAGGATGGCGCCGCAGAAGGAAACCAAGAGGATGGCAGGAGAGTTTTGAAGAAAGCTGTCTCCATGGAGCTACCCAGGAGGAGCACCAGCCCAGGAACTGTGAAGATGAGTCAAGAGGACTACGCTCTCAAACTGGAGCTGATGAGACAGCGTCTGCTCCGTGGAGGATCTGTGGACAACAAGATGAGCGGACTCAGAGGACCTCTGTTGGAAACATTAGGAATGGGTGATGAAAAACGGGCAATACCCTCGGATCGGTACTCTCGTACTGCTCGTTTGGGCCCGACCCCCCTTATTAGAGCTGCTTCTAGTGATTCTGCGAGGGATGACATATCCAAACCCAAAATTTTGCGCAAAACTGCATCTTTCAGTCAAGGAGATTCAGAGCCTATAGCTTTACATCGTCGGTCAGGAGCTCCTTTGGAGATTCCTTTGGCTCAGGTAGAAGAGAGGAGGCTGAAGGAGGCTATATCTATGTCATCACTCACCGATCAGACCAAGTTCGATTCCCGTCCAGTGACTCCCAGAGAGCCTTCACCAAAACCACCAACACCAGAGTCTGTTTTACAGGAAAGTCCAACCAAAACAGAAAGTGAGGAATCATTTATGGAGAAAGAGATGAAGACTGATGACAGTATGAACGAAAAGATGGATGGGCTGACTACAGATAGTAACTTTGATGAAAGATCGAGTACAAGTGGCTTCTCGGAGAAGGACATGAGCATATCAGAAGAACCGATGATTGAATCAGAGTATACGGGCCAGACGGTTCCCACACCTCCTCTCGTGGCCGAAAGCTCTAAACTAGAAGAAAAAATGGAGGAGGAAGAGAAAGGAAAAGAGCAAGAAGAAAAGGAAGAGATTATGCAAGAAGAAGAAAGACCTGTGAGCACTGCTGAATCACATGCTAAGGAAGATGAAGAAGTTTCTGAAATGAATGAAGAAGAAGAAGAAGTGAACATGCCACCACCATCCTCTGATATGATCATAAGCACAAGCTCAGTCATGGTGAGACCAACGCAAGAGTCTCCTCAGCCCCCGACGAATGTTGTGTCCACTTATGTCACACCCTCGCTCCCTGCTCGAGTCGTTCTCCCAGATGGAAGGATGTCAGCCTACGCTAGTATAATGCAGACCATCATGGTCCCGTCACTTCAACCTGTGAATGAACAACCTTCAGGCCAGTCCTCACCTATAGCTGGAGACGCTTCGTCATCACCCGTACCAACTGAAGCAGTTTTACGCCCATCTTCACGCACTGGCATGTCTCCTGCTCTGCCCGGTTCACCGAAGCCAATCATCGTCTCAACAACTGAGCACCCTGCTGTGTACTCACGAGTGGCCTCCCCAGAAATGATGACAAAAGAGCCCAGCCCACAAAGGACTCTCACACATTCCCCACCACAACAAGAGCCCTCAGCGGGAATGGACTTTCAAGACATCACCTCCGAGGAGGTCTTCGAGGCCCGCTTCAAGAAACGTGAGTCCTCCCTCTCAAGGAGCCTGAAATTCCTGTCAAGATCAAAAAATGAGGAGAAATCACAAGCGACTTCATCAGACTCCACAGAGTCAGGAGAGGAGGTATACAGACCTGGGCCAGTTGGTGCACCATTGGAATTAGCATCAAGGAGACTTGAGGAGAAGTCAAAGTCAGTCCAGGACCTTCGTGAAGCTCAAAAGGACCAAGGCTTCATGAGAAGACTATCTATGCGGCTGAAGAGAACTCCATCAACTGAGCGCAAGGAGGAACCGACAAAAGAAGATGATTCTTCAAGACGTAGGCTTTCTTGGACTCTCGGCCGCAGAGGATCCCAGGAGAAGAAGGAAGTAGAGATGATGCACGTGGATGGTGGAGGTGACGAAGAACAAGACGAAAAGGATCTTAAGAAACCTAATCAATCTCCAGTGTTGGCAATGCGAAGGAAAATCGAATCCACAGTGGCTGGAATTTCTACCAGAATCAGAAGCTACTCAGAGGAAAGAAGGGCATCAGAGGACAAAGAATCCAAGAGGACACCTATTCTGTCCATGCTTCGCCGTGCCACGTCCGAGAGCAGAGCTCCGAAGGTGGTCAGTGTTCCACAAAACCAGCTGGCAGCTCAGACCAGTAATGGTGCCTCCTCAGAGTCTCTGGACTCGATGTCCAGCATGAAGTCAGACACATTAAAAGGTATCAAGCCATTACTTAAATATTACATGAAAAATGTTAGTTTATATGATTCTGGAGTTCTGTCAAGTGTACGTTTTGAAATGGACGACGATTGATTCAGTTCATCTTTTTTCTCTTGTAAGGTGTTGAAGCTGAGCGTAGATCCCGCTGGGATCGATGGGGCCTGACCAGAGGGAGACGAGACAAGACAGTGTCACAGCCCGACATACCAACAGCAATCTCCAGGGAAAACAGTTCCCTACGCTCACGCCAGTACTCCAAACTGGCTTCTGGTAGGTGACCGAGAGTGCTTATGAGGAGATGTTGATTACATTCTGTCATGGGATCATTTTATGTCTGCATGAAGAAAAAGAAAATGCGAAGAGAAATTGTGTTTCTTTACTCCCTAGAATTAGATAAAGGACTATTCATGGTTCTTACATCGAATATAAGGCTCCTGGCCCGAGCTGCTAGTTAGCTTCTTGGAGAAAGAAATGTTGCTGCGAGGATGCCAGGCAACTGATGAATACTTCCAGAAGTGTTTGCATCAAGTGATACTCTTGAAAGCAACATTTGTGATAAAAGCAACCAGGGTTGATCAAAAGTGGTTACCAATCTTAACGCTGAAGATCTGAGTGTCTGTCATGGATCAGTAAAAACCTACCTTGAAACGGTCGATGATGGCCTAGTTTTAATGTTATAGACCAGTTTACTGAGGTTTAGCTGCTTATCCTGAATACTGTGATAAGCATTCTCAATCTGGTGAAACTCTGAGTGGGTGACTTTTTACTTTTCATGAGACTAACATTAGCTCAGGTGGCTACCCAGTTAGTGTCAGGAGAAATCAATCATCAATCAATCAATCTTTATTTGTATAGCGCCAAATCACAACAAACGTTATCTCAAGACGCTTTTACAAACAGAGCAGGTCTAGACCACTCTATGTCAAATTATGAACAGAGACCCAACACCAAGACAGGATAAGACTCAGTCTGACCCCACCTTAATCCACCATGAGCATTACACCTCACAGTATTTAGCTAGTTACAGCAGAGAGGACAAACTTCCTTTAACAGGCAGAAACCTCGAGCAGAACCAGACTCATGTTAGACAGACATCTGCCTCGACTGAGTTGGGTCTGGAAAGAGGGATAGAGGAGAATAAGAGAGAGAGGGAGCGGTGATAGTGAGGAGATGAGTAGTAGAAGCTGTTGCCGCTGGAGTCCGGAACGTACACAGCAGGAGGACGTCTACGGCAGCTCAGAAAGCAATGTGACAGTGTCCACCTTAGAAATCAAGACATGAGGACTTAAAAAACGAAGTCAGCTCATCTGTAGAAAATGTATTAAGAACAAAGGCAGAGAGAAATATCTCACCTGGTGATGAAATCACATGAAGAAACCTTTGCTAACGTGAGCATTAGCAAGCTGCAGCCCATGCAGACCGAAACATTCAGCACTTTGTCCAGAGAGGACTGAGCTGCACCTTAATGAACTGAAGACAGTTGTTCATTTCTTAATCATCTGACTCTTGGTGGGAAAATGAAAGTAACGTAAAAATAAATTGGGACTTTGCTTTTGCTGTACTTGAATCCACAGATAAAAACAGGGGCAGATCAAACAACACTAAAAAGGCTAAAAACACTGGTTAAAAAGCTTAAGAAGAAGAAGAAGGAATCATTTGCCCCAAATGTCTAACTGTTGTGTTAAGATACATTTCTTAAAGTTGTATGTGATGCGGTCTATGAGTCTATAACTTGCAGATTGCACATTAACATCATTACACCAACAGCATTTGATTGCCTCATGATTATTCATGTTCGCCCAAGTACGTATATATATTTACTCTACACAGCAACAGCAGAAAATAGAAGGTGCAGTGTGTGGGTAGAACATAAAAACCTGGATGTGGGCCATAAAATGTTCCTCGGGCACAATGATGGTAATAAGCCTCCCCGGGTTAAGAGATTTGTAATTTTTTGTTTGAACTATTCATATATTATGTTTGTAAAATGTTCTATTTTCTGTCCCAGATTTCCCTCCTGTGTTCCACATCAAGCTGAGAGACCACGTCCTGCTGGAGGGAGACCCGGTCACGCTGAGCTGTCTGCCAGCCGGGAGCCCTCACCCACACATCGCCTGGATTAAAGGTAAGGAGCTCGTCTGTAAACAAGTCAACATGTCCCACAGATGGATGCTCGGTATCTCTCCCCTCGATAGTAACAGTCACTCACGTGATAACTCCTGGGTGAATGAGTGCAGAGACATGATAATACTTTACATCGCATCTCCCTACATGCTAATACGCCGTATCATGGCAACAGAAGCTTCATACAGAGATTGAAAAGCACAGGAGATGAGATTAATAATTAAGATACGTGATTTATATAGAAAAGACTTCAACCAGCATTTATGTGTCTGCCTGCCGTCTGATCAGTGTTAGATAAGTTGTTATAAAATACTCTATCTCATAGAGGACTTTTCATACCAATCATTTCTCATCATTGATTTAGCATTAAATATACATCAGAGACTTTGTTTGCATGTTCTCATGTGTTTCCTCAGATAAGAAGCCTCTGCAAATTGATGCCAGGATGAACCTGATCGCCTGCCCTGATGGTCGACAGCTGCTCATGATCATGCAGACAACCAAGAAGGATGCAGGAGTCTACGAATGTGTGGCTACAAACCCCCTGGCTGTTGTGTCCAGCTCATGCACAATATCGCTTGCTCGTAAGCACTGAGACACACATTACTTTTTTGTTTCAGTATGTGAGGGGAGAAAGAGCTAAAGGAAGAATAACATGTTAGTAATACAGATACATTTGTTCCTGCAGGTCTGCCTAATCGTCCTGGGACTCCTGAAATACCTCAGAAGTACAACAACACAGCTCTGGTACTGTGGAGGCCCTCAGACACCTTGGCTCCCTGCACATACTCTCTGGAAAGGAAAGCAGAGGGTCAGTTCTTCCAACACAAGTTCAAAGCCCTTCATTTCCTTTTTTGATGGACCATGCAGGATTACAGATTACAGATTACAGATTACAGATTACAGATTAGTGTTTGGAACTTCAAGTTTTTCAGTTTTCTAAGGGTCACATGGATGGATTTACCCCATGACTCAGAGTGTTCAGGTTTAAAACTCTCTGAAGGTTTATTAATAAGCTGCAGTTACACACACACACACACAAACATATATATACACACACACACTACCAGTCAAACGTTTGGACACACCTTTTCATTCAATGGTTTTTATTTATTTTAATTATTTTCAACATCGTAGATTAATACTGAAGACATCAAAACTATGAAATAATCTGGTTTTGTCATAATCTGGATTACAACAGTAGTCAAATATGGCTATCCATTGTGTACTAACCCTACCTCTGAACAACACAACTGATGGTCTCAAACACATGAAGAAGGCAAGTCATTCTACAAATGAACTCTTGTCAAGGCTCATGTTCATTAGAAACCATTCCAGGAGACCACTTCGTGAAGCAGACTGAGAGAATACCAAGAGTGTGCAAAGCTGTCATGAAGGAAAAAGGGGGCTACTTTACAGAATCTAAAATATAAAACAGATTCTGCTTTGTTTAACACTTTGTTGTTCATTCAATAATTCCATATATGTTCTTTCATAGTTTAGATGTCTTCAGTATTAATCTACAGTGTTTACAATAATTACAATAAATACAAACACTTTAATGAGAAGGTGTGTCCAAACTTTTGACTGGTAGTGTATATAACTGTAGAGAAACATGTTTAACTTAACAACACACCCAATCACATCAAACAGGTTATTAAAACATTTCATCAATGGAATTTAAGCCTAAAAGTGAGTTGCTTACACAAAGACATATGGTGGTAAGATGAAATATAGAACTACAGATTTAAAACAAACAAGACTCAACCTCCTGCAACATAAACACCGTGCCACATTAGAACTAACCTCATCTGTTCTGAATCAAGATCCACACAAAGATTTCTGTTTTTCACTTCACAACAGAAGAAAATGAGATACATTCACTCTACAAAAACACCTCCTGTACGCCTCCAGGACCCTGTGGCGTGTGGGTTAGATTGTGGTCGACCTCTCTCACCTCAGACACAGACTCTTTGAGCCCGCCCCCTCAGGCGAAAGGCTGCAGTCCATCAGGACCAAAACCTCCAACCACAAGAACAGTTTGTTCCCTTCTGCTACCAGACTCCTGAATGATGCCATCCTCACCTGACATGGACTCTCATAACTTAGTCACTCAATATCACAGTAATGTTCAAATTCAATGTCAGGCTTACTGTGTTGCATGAACAAACACTGGACTTAAGAATTGCCTTATATATTGTATCCTGTTATTTATTCTTAAATCACCAGATTTTGCACTCACAGTCATCTCGCACCTTCCTGCACAAATGAAAATTTCTCCATCAAAACTTGTGTTCCTTTTTATGTATGTTCTGTTTATACTTTTATCTTATTCTATTTTCCTTTACAGTAGAAGTACTGCTGTTAAATATGTTTTTGAATCAGATCTCTTCAAATATTTTTTGCACATTTTTCACTTTTGCTCCTCAGGTGAGACCAACTGGTTGATTGTGGCTACAGGGGTGGCAGACTGTTACTTCAATGTGGTTGACTTACCAGCAGGGGGCGCCTTCAGGTTCAGGGTGGCATGTGTGAATAAAGCTGGGCAAGGCCCCTACAGCAACCTCTCAGAGGTAGTCACCCTGGATGTTTCCGGTAAGTTTTATTGTATAAATTAACTCTTTAACTTTGACTCTTTTTTAAATTTGTATTCTGATGCACTTGGTTTTCTTATTAATGTATGTCTTCAAAAAAGTGGTAGTGTAGTGAATTTTCTTTTGGTTCAAATTATTGCAGTGTACAAAAAATTACATTTATCCTTGTGTTTGGACAATGTGAAGAGACAGCCATGTTTATGTTCCGGCTACGCTCCTAGTTCAGCTTCTTGTATGCCTTGTTGTGTTGCTCATTTCAAGTATTAATGACACTTTCCCGCTCCTTGTTCTTCATTCATTAGAACCAGCTAAGTCCAGTGCTACTGTTGTGGTCAAGACTGCCCCTGCAACTTCTCCCCCTCCCCCTGTGGTGATGATGTCTTCCATGAAAGTGCCTCCCATTAAACCAGCTCCCAGTAAACCTGCTCCAGCAACACCAACACCTACCCCTCCCTCAGCTCCAGCTCAAGCCCCAGCTCCAGCTCCAGCTCCAGCTCCAACCCAGGCTCCAGCTCCAGCTCCAACCCGGGCTCCAGCTCCAGCTCCAGCTCCAACCTGGGCTCCGGCTCAAGCTCCAGCTCCAGCTCCAGCTCCAACCCGGGCTCCAGCTCCAGCTCCAGCTCCAGCTCCAGCTCCAGCTCCAGCCCCATCCCCAGCTCCAGCTCCAGCTGTGGTTAAATCTCCCTCCCCAGTGACCATTAAATCCTCTGTGCACGTCGAGCCAAGCCGACCTGTAGTCACACCCCCTGTTAGTACAGCTCCTCCTGCACAGACCACCACAGCTCCACCAGCCAAAGCCAAGACCACCCTGAGCATCAGCATGAGCAAACCCCAAACCAAACTGGCACCTCCCCCTGTTGTCCCCCCCAAACCTCGAAGTCCTGTGAGTGCAAACCCCACCATCACCCACAAGCCCCCGTCCCCTGTACCTGCCATTGGGAAACCTATTTCATCTGTTCCCATGTACGTGCCAACTGCAACCTCCCGTGGTACTCCACCTTCTCAAACTACTTCTACTCCAACAACCACCACCACCACCCCTTCAGTCACTCCTGTGACCACCATCTCACCGCCTGTGGTGGTGGTGCAGAGTTTGACGCCAGTAATGCAGGGAGGAGATGGCAGGGGAATCCCATCAGGGAGGATCACACCATCAGGGCGGGTCACACCTTCAGGACGCAGGACACCACTTGGCAAGCCAGGAGAAGGATCTCTGCGCCAGGGGGTTCCTCAAAAACCCTACACCTTCATGGATGAGAAAGCAAGGTGATGGCAACTGATGGAACTTGACTTAAATACACACCAAGAACAAAGTCAATCAAATCCAACTTAACGCCATTTAACAACATCAGACTGAATACTTTCACTTTTCAAGCAGTTAAACTAAAGCTAAAACCATTTGTGCCCCTTTAATTATCAACAGCAAGCAAACACAGGGGAGCAATTAACAGCTGTAGAGCAAAATTAGATGTTTCCCCTCAGGTACACGGCTAAAAGAAGTCTAAACATCGGACTTAAATAAACCAGAATCCAGAGACAAAACTGCAAATGCTCGCCAAAGTTAGCAAGGAGTAAATCTGTCTGTGGGGTGTTCACAGCTAGTTCCTCCTGTGGCCAGAAAATAATTAACTGGAAATAAATGTTGAAAAATTCAGTTTGCCCCTCAAAGTTAGGACTTTTTATTTCAAAGGCTGGAGGATAACAATCCTTCTAAAATGTCCAATCATATTTATCATCTTAGACCTAAACCAGCCCAAACTGTCATTGACAGCCAGATTAGGGATGTGTATCTGTATAATGTGGGATGGTCAAACATGGAGGTCTCATAATTAACAGAGTATTTGACAGATTATACAAAAACATAATGAACAGGATATATTTTGAGGGAGTTTACCTGAATAAGGAAATGTTCCTCATCTTTTTAAGAAACAAGTAAAGGGTTAATGTAAAGCAAAGGAGACTAGCTCACCCTCCTCATTTCCTCCTCCTTGACATGAGTCATTTGTAAAGCAACCACTGAATGATTCTTCCTTGCCACATAGGGGTCGGTTTGGTGTGATCCGAGAGTGCCGAGAGAACGCCACAGGAAACCTCTTCATGGCCAAGATTGTCCCGTACGAGGCCGACAGCAAACAGGAGGTGCTGCAGGAATACGACATCCTCAAGTCCCTTCATCATGACAGAGTCATGGCTCTGCATGAGGCTTACGTCACGCCGCGCTACCTGGTGCTCATCTCCGAGTACTGCAGCGGGAAGGAGCTGCTCTTCAGTCTCATCGACAGGTGAAGACGAGCAGCTGCTCTTGTTAAATGTTTGTTGTTCAGATGTGGAGTCCCAGTTTCACTGAATGAACTGCATCACTGAGCTGTTTTCTGTTTTGCTTCAGGTTCCGTTACTCAGAGGATGACGTGGTGACCTACATCGTGCAGATCCTCCAGGGTCTGGATTATCTCCACACTCGACGAATCCTCCACCTGGACATCAAGGCAGAGAACATCATCGTCACCTACATGAATGTTATCAAGATCATTGACTTTGGCAGCGCTCAGGCGTACAACCCTCTCTTCCTCAAACAGTTCAGCCCTCCAATCGGAACACTGGAGTACATGTGTAAGAGTTAACGCAGACATCTAGGAATGTGATATTTAAGCTGCTCTTATATAGATTTGTACAGCAACAATTGATCACAGCACTCTGCTGAATGCAAAAAGAGTTGGGACGAACCCAAAGAGAACGATCAGCTCTGTGAATTCATTTATTTTTAGCTTCCCTGTTTTGACTGTAGCTGCTCCACAGCCCTTTGAGCCGTTAGCTACAAGCACGACACAAATAACTACCAGACACAGTTGGCAGCAAGCAAGCGCACAGGGAGCTGATTGATCGGGACCAAAACATGACCAACAGGAGATAGTAGATAGTTCTACACTCCTCTGTTGGAGAGAAACATGACTCTAAATGTAGCTCCTTTTGTTCCATATGCACTAGATGTGGTAATAAGCAACTGTTGGCTAACATATTAGCTGTATCAACGTTATAAGGTAACAGATCTGTGTGTTTACAGTGTTTCTGTTGCATGTTATATATTTACCCAGGGAGATTCATAAAACCAGGATCCTGGGACAGATTTCTTACACACATCACTATTAACTATATTAGTTTAAAAAAAAAAAAAAACTAACCATGCCACTCTAACACTTATAAGAAGTATGCTAGCAGAGCTTCTCTCAGTAAATGAATGTCTCTGGCTTTAATCCACGCTGCACTACACATCAGCAGGGGCATGTCCAGAGGGGAGGCCAGAGGTGGCTGTGCTCCTCTTGGAATCTGATTGGCCACCCCAAGTGCTACTCCAAATCCTACACTATGGCTGGTTTCGACACCGCCGACTATACTAGCAGTACGTACTGATTTGGCCAAAATTTAGTATGTTGTAAGTGGTATGTGAACAAGAGCAAAATCTGCAGTATGCCAAAACTCCCCGGATGTCTACTGATTCAGGAAGATTTCACAGTGTGCATCGGAGCAGTCTGCCTCACGTACTGTTTCCCATAATGCACAGTGCTTGTTCAGCTTTTTATTTTTCCTTCTTTTGTGGACGGGGGAACTCCATTTTGAGGTGCTGTGAACATTATGAAATGACATATAAACCACTTCCTAACTTTTTAAATCAGAAGTGATGCTAAAGAAGCAGTTTCTCTATCAGCTCTGCAGTTGTTTACTTCCGCTTTCCAAAACCGGAAATCCAGTGACGTCTGGCCCAGCATACTGCACACCAGATCAAACAGAACAGTCAGACTACAGACTAAAATCAAATGCAGTATGTAGTAGGCAGGTCCTACTGCCTACTACATTAGTAAACAGTATGTAGCAGGCCTTTTCAAAAACAGCCGCTGTTTGCTCAATCAGAGGCAGGACTTATGATGGAAGCAACAATTTGAACCGTGTTTCAAAAGTCTAGTAGTAGTTATCTTTGCCATTAAATGCAACATGTTGTCTTTTCTTTGTACTTTTAATTGTAGAAAAATATTTTACTCATCTTTTTTATAGGAGAGGTGTGTAGGAGGGAAATCATTCAATCATTAATTACAAGCTAACTCCTGCACCCTGCCTTACTTCAGAAAACACATTAACTGGCAACGGTTTGGTACCGTTTTATTTGTAGTACCATACATTGCCTTTACATGTATTTTTATCAGACAGTGTGATGGAGGCTTGTGGATTTTTTAAAGTGCTTTTAGTTGTGACTTGGTGAGTTAGATTTAGTAGTTAATGTAGAAATGATCAGTAGAAATATCACTTTGTGAACCTTTACAGCTGGGGTTGGTAGTCAGATCTAGATCCACTTTTTGTTATACTGGTTAAAATTATCTTTATGTCCTGATGGTAATCAATACATAATGTGTTCTTAAAAAAGAGGTAAAAAAAAGCTGCTGGAGTAAACCTGGGAAAACACCAACCAATCCCTGCCATCAGGAGCCAAATGATGAAACCAATCAAATCCTGTCCTGCCGTTCTGCCCGCCTCCTGCAGAGCGTACATTTCATGTTTGTTTGTGTTTTTAACTTTCACTATGAGAATGTTTTGGTGTTTTCTTACCGCTGAGTGAGACATGAGTTGACGTAGTGCAAAACACAAACCATGTGCTGAGGACCGGTTTTGAATCAGTCACCATCATATGGTCATGAATCAGCTGCGCTCGTGCATGTGAAGGGGGCTGTCGTTTTGGAGGAGCTCCGAGGGGAGGGGGGAGGGGTTAGATGGAGTCCTGAGGAAATGCTACATTCAAATTCATGCTAGTTTTCTGTGACTACCAACCCTAGCTTTAAATTAGAATAATGTATTATTCTCTCAACTGACTTTTGAGGAAGAAACTTTAAGAAACAAAAGCATCAGAGTAGAAAAGAGAACAAAAGAAGATCTTGCTCTTTACAGCGTGTGGATCTATTGTGTGATACAGATCTTGTGTGATACAGATCCTGTGCGTGTGGACAGTTTATGTAACTGTTTGTCAGTGGGCGTGCACTGGCTGTGAAAACTCAGGAGAATTCTGAACTAACTAAAACTATGCTTTCACACGTTTCTCAAAGCTCAGCTCACATCAAGTCAGAACATCTACAGAAACACAGAGACTCATAAAGTCTGGTTTCGGTGCTTCAAAGACTTTGTTGCCGATGTAATTTAAGTTCCGTGTAGAATGATGAAGCCCGTGTATTCCTTCTCTCTTCTTCTTGCAGCTCCGGAGATGTTGAAAGGGGATGTTGTGGGCCCTCCAGCTGACATCTGGAGTGTGGGTGTGCTGACTTTCATCATGTGAGTACAGCGTTCACAGCTTCCACCCAGCAGGCCCTCTTTAAAAAGAGATATTCTCTGTGTGAAATTCAGCTTGTGGTATAATATTTGTTCACTGTGTGGTCTTTAAAGTGACATTAATGTTGGGGACATTGTGATGTTCTTGTAATGTTTTTTAAATCACAACTAACAGTTTGAGCAGCTTGGATTTCACTATGCATGGTTCATTTGTTTCAAGGACTCTGAACTGTGTCCATGATGTTTGAAACGTCCCTCTGTTTCCAGGTTGAGCGGCCGGTCGCCTTTTATTGAAATTGATCCTCAGGAGACTGAAGCAAGGATCCAGGCGGCAAAGTTTGACCTCTCTAAACTCTACCAGAATGTGTCCCAAAGTGCCTCTCTGTTTCTTAAGAAGATCCTCTGTAGCTACCCGTGGTAAGTTGAGCATCAGTCCTGTTTGTAGGGTAAATATTGTACTGATGCTCTGCTGGTTAACGTTCTTGAGGTATGATTATTCAAACCGTATTTTACAGCAGAATAAATGATTGAATGAAAACAGAATCTTGAAACATGTGGAGCCTCACTGTCTGCTCTCCAACAGGGCCCGTCCCTCCATCAAGGACTGCTATAATAACTCCTGGCTTCAGGATGCCTACCTGATGCGCCTTCGTAGGCAGACTCTCACCTTTACAACCACCCGTCTCAAGGAATTCTTGGCCGACCAGCAGCGCAAGCGAGAGCTGGTGGCCACCAAGCACAAAGTCCTCCTGCGGTCCTACCAGAGCTCGCCACAAACCCCCACCAGCCCTGCCATGCCAAATGTGCCAACCACACCCACTGCTCCTACTACACCTGTCACCCAGTGAAAAAAAAGGCTTCCACAAACCAGTTGGCAGGACTTTAGGACCAGACGCTGGGCCACGAGGCGGGGTTGTTCCTTCAGGTTTGGGTTGTTGAGCTTGGTCAGAGGAAACTAGAGAAAGCAGCAGTGGCTGAGATCCACAGAGACGTGTTCTTTTTTCTTTTCTGGGCTCTTAAAGAGAATCCAGAAGGATTCTTACACTGAAAGGAAACTCTTACAAAGTTACAAGAGCCTGACTGCATTTTTATACGGTGGACCTCGATCATACAAAGCACGATGTTGTGTTCAAGTTTGTACCTCAAGGTTTGTAACTTTGCATATTTTTGGATAAAATATTCTATTTCTTACGGTCAACTCTACGATGACTAGAGTGGGTACATATTAATACATCACAATACCCCACAATGAAGGCCCCAAATAGCTGTTACAGAAGCAAAAACAATGCATTATATAAGTAAAGGGTTTTCACAAGATACCAGAATAAAAATATTAAATATATTTAAAGCAAAGACAGCTGAATATTAGCAACATCTTGACATTAGACAAGTTTTAAAATGTCGCCTGACCAGAGGTTTCTTCTATAATGTCTGATTCTTTACACCCAACAAACGAGTTACCTTTTTAAAGCGTATTCTATTTAATGAAAGCAGTGTTATCTTTGCTACAGTACCAGAGTTTTTATACTACTGTAGCATCTCAATGATTGTCAAGATTGTAAGAATGTAGCTGTTCCAGTTTCAAGTTTTTAAGTCAGGAGGATTCTCTGCAAGGGCTAAAAGAAAAGCACTCCTATAATTAGCAAACATTTCTTACCTTGTGGCCAAATCTCGGATGATAAGTATTTTCTTATTCTTACAAGCAGAATTTATTCTTTCTAATGTGTTATCAGATCATCTTTGCCCCAAGGGATGATGGGAATAGCAGAGCTGTCACTGTGTTGGCAGGCGCAATGGTCCCTTCAGCACAAATAAGCTAACAAGCATCACATTGGCTTCCAGGTGAACTGGACTCTTCCACAGCAGCCCCGTGTAAAGAATCAGGATTGATCAGCCATGTGGAAATAATCACTAACACTTGAGTTTACTAAAACGAGGCTCGCAAGGTCATGAGGCTAGACCGCTGCAGAAACCCAGCGCTGATACTGGGGTGCATCCAAGTGCCCTTAAAGAGTTAGCACGAGTCAGCATAAAAAAATCTTTACTATTTATCAACGAAAGATGTTTATTAAGACAATTTTAAGAGTACCAGTCCTTAATCTAGCTCTTTAAAAGTGTTTCTTCATTTGGTTTTATAAATTACAGTTTTTTAAATAAAGTAAGATTCAAGATTTATATTTAACATTGCATTTGACTTAATTAAGGGTCATACACCATCTCATACAAGCTAACAAGACACTGTACAAAGTTATCAAACTGAATATGTCTTATGCAGATTTGAATCCCCAACAGTCTGTACAAGCAAAAAACAAACAATCCACAGAGCTCCAGGGGAGAGAAAAGAAATAAGACATTGTGAAACAAAGTCAGTATGAGATACATCAGAGTATACGCCATTAAAACAATTCAATTATTTATTTTTTTCTTACCCACAAGAAACTGTCAAAAGCTGAGATACCTGACTTCTGAACTGGTCGATTGTCACACCGTCACATTAAATCAGAAATGTTTTCTCATTTTTACTTCAGGTTCAGTTCCATAAAACATCAAATATTTCTTTTGTTAGTCATTTTTCAGACAGAGTCAAAATCATTGTGTTTGTTTTGACCTTAAAGGAATCAAACATAACTGACACACTTATGTTCTGATCCCTCCTCACATATTTACAGTAGATAAATGTCTCAGTCGTCTTTTTCTGTTTGCCTTACATGGTGAGTTTAAATTCAGATGAACACAGGAATGTAAAACATTTGCACAAATGTCCGTTTATAGTTACTAAGTACAGATTTGCACACTTAACACACAAGTGTATTAATGACAGAATGGATTCACTTAAAGAGTGCATTAAAGAAACTCAATCAGACACTAGTCTCCAACTATAACTTATAAAGCTGCGACACAGATGAGGGAAAATCCAGAGTTGTTTTATTCTGTGTTCTGACTGACAGATTGTTAACTATTCTAAGACACTATTTTATTAGTTCTGTATGTTCCGATGCTACTGCTTGAGAAAAACTGCAGCTCTTTGTCTTTTTCCTATGCAGAGTAGATTTCATCACACAAGACTCGTTTCAACTTAAAAACATGCAAGATATGCATGACAATGCAAAGATGCATTAACTCAAACGTCTGTGCAATATATATCATGTTCTTTAATCATATACAATGAAACTACAACTGTTTGTAAGCAGACGACAGGGTTTTGAAGAAGATGTTGAATGCTCCACATTTTGTATCGAGATCCTATGCCGTATTTTGTGGAATGTGTTGCAGTGCCTCGTGATGGATATTAGACCCACAGAGAAAATAGTTTGTTACATGAATGACAAGTTCTTTATTTTGATTATATGGATGTGACTGCTTTGTGTGTGGTTCGCAATTTGTTTATTTATTGAGTGACTGTATTTGTTACAGCTTCTGCTTTTTATTTTGTGAACTCTCTGAATCTGGCATGGAAAAGGCATGACAGCTGTTCAAAAAGCTATGGAAATAAAGAAATAAATATATGAACCAATGCGTCAGTGTGTTCCATCCAAAATACTAGGGATTGTTCTTTTAACATGTAGCTGAACAAGTATTTGCGTCAGTGGTGCTCTAGGCCAGGGGTTCCCAAACTTGACCATGCCAAGGCCCCCCAAACATCATTAGCTTCTGGCTGGGGACCCCCTTTGCAAACCCACCGGCAATGCTTCAAAATATGTAAAGAAACATCAACTTTTAGAATGTATTTTCCTACTTTTATTCACTTTTCACATAATTATTACATTTGTTTAGCATAGGAAATTATAAACAAAAGTGTTGTAAAAAAAAAAAAAATTACATTCTATTTTTTTTCTCCCTTCCCTCCAATTTTCTGAGGCCCCCCTAGCCCCCCCACTTTGAAAACCACTGCTCTAGGCTAAACCTCCTGGCTCCACAATGGAGATAATAATAATAATAATAATAATAATAATAATAATAATAATAATAATAATAATAATAATAATTGAAAGGTTTTGTATAGCGCTTTTCTTGATACTTGCTTTACAGAAAAATAATATTACAAATAGATAAAAAATAAAGCAGATGAATAAAACAGAACAAAGACAGAGGTGGGGCCGGAGTAAAGGTTATGTATTGTATGTTTTTTTGAACAGTAGGTTTTGAGGTGGTTATAAATGAATGAAGTGAGTCAGAGTTGAGGTTGTTTGGAAGGAGAGAGTTCAGAGAATCGGGGCAGCTATGGCAAAGGCTCTGTCCCCCAAGGTGCTGTGCTTGGTCTTGGTGATAGGGGACAGGAGGTTGGCATCTGATGATCTGAGGCGGCGGGATGGGGAGTGACTTTTGAGGAGGTCGGTCTGGTATGAGGGGGCGAGGTTATTGAGGGCTTTGTAGGTGATGAGCAGGATCTTGAAGTGGATTGGATGCTGTATGGGGAGCCAGTGGAGGTGCAGAAGGATGGGTGTGATGTGGGCTCTGGAGCGGGAGTGGGTGAGTAACCGGGCAGCTGAGTTCTGGACATATTGAAGTTTTTGGAGGTCAGTGGAGGGAAGGCCGTAAAGGATGCTGTTGCAGTAGTCCAGTCTGGAGGTTATGAAGGCGTGGATGAGAGTTTCTGCAGCAGAGGAGGAGAGAGAGGATCTGAGGTATGCAGTGTTGTGGAGGTGGAAGAAGGATGTTTTGATGACGTTTATAATGTGTGGTTTGAAGGAGAGAGTGGGGTCGAGGATGATGCAGAGGTTACAGACTACTGGGGAGGGTGTGACTGTGTGGTCGTCAATGCTTAGTGAAAGGTTCTGGGTGGAGGGGAGGAGGGATTTGGGGGCAATGAGAATGAGATCAGATTTATTGCAGTTGAGTTTGAGGAAGTTGTTGCTCATCCAGTTTTTTAATTCAGTGAGGCAGTTTGTGAGGGTGGAGAGGGTGGCAGGAGTGATGGTTTTGGCATTGAAGAAGATGACTGGTGGGCTCCAGCTTCATTGAGGTGGACTGTTTCATGAATTTATGTCTACTAGATTACTGAAATTCCACCAGGTAATCAAATGTTAAATCCTTATGTTGTTGATTGATAATTAATTGGCATGCTCTTCTAAGTGTTGCAGTGCCATCACTGGTTTGTGAAGCAAATGCTGTCCTGGTTGAAAGTGACATAAATATGATGTATTTTGACAGAAATGGTGGACAAGAACATGAGTTATTATATGAAGTCAACATTTTTGGCAATCAGCACCACCTTGTGTTCATCAGAGTTATTACAGGTTTGTGGGTGGCTACACCAGCTTTACTATCCAGCTCCATGTAGTCAGTGTTATCTGATTGTAATGTATGCAATAAAAGAAAGTAGATTGTAACTTTTTAACAGTTTCAGTAACATGAAACAACAGACTGGACTCCGCTCAAAAAAGGGTGAGTGTATGTCTGATCACAAACCTAAGACTAGTTTAACACAAACATACACACAGACCATTAAATCATCTTTAGCAAACTTCTTTGTTTGAGTGGAAATGACTTTATTTGTTTTACTGTATAGTTGTGTTTATTTGTCTGGAGGTTTGTAAATAGTGGAGAGTGACTTTAATCTTGTGTGGGCACTTTAAAACCTGCCCCTTACTTCCTCTTTCTGTTGGACGGTTTCAAGGCGGCCCCTGCCAAACGTCAAAGTTTGTGCATAAAAAAAACTTAAAAGTCACATCATGTGCTCCAAACAAAACACTTTGACTTCGGAAAAGAGAACTTATTTCAATATATTCACGAGTAAGACAAAATATTAACTGCACGTTTTAGCATACGACAATTTACACTTCAAATTTAAATAAAACCCATCCAACTTAAAATAAACACAAAATACTTCTTGAAAAGTTTCAACACTTTAACCACAAAATCTTTAAAATAACTCTTAAATCATCAACACATACAGAGGCGTTTATTGAAAGTCTTCACATCCTGCAGTGTGGCTTTAAGACCGGGGCGCCTTGAAACCGTCCAGTTCCATGTTAGCATGGTGAAATGATGAACTTCTTCACGAAACAACTTTTTAAACAACTATTGAGACGTTTTGAAACTTTGCATTTCTAGTGCTTTAGTCCACACAGCTGCGCGTTGAACTGTTTTATGTTGTTTCTACATTTTGAGCCAAGTATGCGCGTTTGCGGACAGGGAGTGGCAAAATATAAATACATCTTTTGCCATAAATCCTCGAAGTAAGTTCATTCAGCAACAACGTCCTTGTGTTGGAGTGACGGATCTAATGGACCATTCGCCGTCGATAATCACGCAAGTAACTAGAGACGAGGAGGAAGACGCGACTTGTCGTGAGGAAGGTGAGTTTGGGGAAAGTTAGTGGGAACTTTTCAGCAAGCTGCGCATGACAATGTCAGAGGGGTAGAGACACGGTGTGTATAGGACTCCTTGGGGTCAGTAATGTGGCCCGAGGCTCCGTGGACGAGCCCTGAGACCGTCGTTCACTTTCACAGAGACTCTGTCTTTGAGTCCCACAGTTAAAAAGCTTTACAGCAGGTCTGAGGGAGTCTACAGCCGGCGGCTGTCTGGGTAGGCCAGAGCCATGCGCATCCGCTTAGGAGTCTTAGAGGAACACAACAGCAGGGTTTGGGACCTGAATGAGCCCTCCAAGCTGAAAGGAAACACTGTAGCTGGTTTCAGACACAGACTGTGGTTTCAGCAGAGTTTTGATACAGATTGTCCATGAAACTTCACAAAGCAATGTTTCTTTCTAAAGGGGGCGGGGTCACGGTGACAGATCACTGTTATTGTTCAGGACACTTCAGTGGAGCTGCCTCACATTTCCTCAAGTTATTTATAATCATAGTCTATTAGACTCCATAGAACAGACTTCTTATCAGGAAGTGTTCTGGGACCGCTTCAAACACAGGTGTTATCACTATTTGGACAGAAGGCACTATCAAAGAACTCTAAATCTCTACCTCAGCAGTGGGACTCCTCTGATCTCCCCCTCTCTGTAAAGCTGTCCCTGTAATTCCTAATTCAAGTTGACTTTATATCCCATCTCTCAGTTGATACGTTCACTATTACAACAAGTGTTTCTCACTTTGAATGATTCCTCGGCTCAGGGTTTAGTTAATCTGTACCCTTCGCTGTGTAACAACACATTAATATGGACTATGTTCTATGATCCATGATTCAGTTTCATCAGATAAAGCTCAAAGTTGATGATTATACAACTGAAATGAATACTGATGTCTCTTTGTGACTTACAGAGCAGAGTGATTTCTAGATGGTGATACTGAACAACTGAAACTGCTGCAGGTCACACAGGTGATCATCTACACCAGGCATGTCCAAAGTACGGCCCGGGGGCCAATCACAGCCCAAGGTCCATTTATTTATGGCCCCAAGCTTCCATCTTAAATTGTGTTAATTATAGCACAGATATTAATCACATTCTGAATCATCTGTACATTTACAGTCTCTTTCAAGTGCACAAACAAAACTAAAGTCAATCCAGAAACGTCTCAAAAAGCTACATATGGACTACTTGTATAAAAGCCAAAACACTGGGAATTCTGCAAGACGGCAATAAAGAAGAAACACAAGAACTTAAACTTAAAGTTGACAGGTTTTCAAATTAATGTTTTTAATGTTAAATGTTCTTTAAGAACACTAAAATTTCAGAAGACACAAAAGAGGACACAAGACATGATCAAAATTATGAAATCGTACAGAAAAAGCAAAATTTGGTGCACAAAAATTGTTCAGAATGTAGGAAAATAATTATTTTGTTATAAAATGTTGTCTGCTGGTCAGAAAAGTCTAAAAAACAACATGAAAAAGAAGTGTGATGAAATCCAGATCGTGATCCTGCCAGAGGAAAATAATGAGACAATATTTTTCCCACATTGCCCGACCGTAATGAAAAACATTTTCCTTCAGAAGAAGATAAAGCTTGCTAATCTTTACGTGGCTTGTGGAGAACTGAGGACTACCTAGTTACTTTCTTATTGAGAATTTTTTTTTTGTTATTAAATAGATATTTCATATATAACTTTTATGATTCCTAAGTCTCAGTAGGAGCCACTGGCCCTGAGGTATTCTGACAACATTATATGTGGCCCTCTCTGAAAAAAGTTTGGATACCACTGATCTACACACTACTCACACAGCTATGTTCAACTTTTTCCAGGGCAGAGATCTGCAGTGAGTGACACGTGTCTGTTAAATAACAGAACTTTCACATGTACAGTACAAATTCAGCTTCAAGATAAGATGAGGGGCTTTTATCCATAAATCAACTCAAACTGGGATTCATTCTCAGGAGCTTTCTAATATTGTCTCATATTGTCATATGGGCTTGTTTGCGACAGTAAGAAAGTACTGTTTTGTGAGCTGATATAGATTAAACTGTTCAGTAGGTCTCTTTGTCTTGTAGTGATTAGAGAAACTTTAATTTAATCCAATCAAAATCCCATTGTGCCATAATTGGGCCTTATTATTGTTCAGTAAAGCTGTATAAGATTATATTATAATGGAACGGAATAATGTATAGATAATGGACGTAGTATCAGTGACGTCACCCATCTGTTTCTGAGGTGCTGTATGGAAGCCAATCGTCGGCGGGAGCCATATTGGAAATGTTGAACTGAACCTAACTGCTGTGGAGCGAGTGTGACGTAAAGAGGCGGGCTTTGAGCCTCCTCGCTAACAGTGTTCCCGCCTGTCAATCAAGTCAGCTGTGCCTCTCATTGGAAGATTCCTAATCTAAATATCTTCAAAATTGCAGCATTATGAAAAATTAACCCCCCGCACAGTGGGTCTCATTCATGAATCATGAGCAGCATGAATGTGTGTAAACAGTGTGCAGCGGGAATTCATCAATCTTTTAGTGGCGCTGATCTGTGAGTAACTACTCACAAAATCTACACCTGCTCCTGACTGTGTGTAGCACTTGTGCAAATGTAGGAATACACAGAAATACTGCTTGTCAGTGTTGGAAATTACAATTTTAATATGTACTGCTCTCTGTTATGTTCACAATACTCAGATGCCTTTGAGACACGTAATGTAAACATGACAAAATATAAAAAAATCCATCATATTTTCACAACAAATAAGTTGTCAATTAAAGCTTTGAGATCTAGATTAGGTTTATTTAGAATGTGAACTACGTGTTAAAAACCACACAGACTAACTGGAGCCTAATCTGACGAGGCCAACTAAAAGAAGCCACGCCATACCTGCACATTTGCAGGTGCTCTTCGTGCTGGGATTCTTAACCACAGGGACCTTCAGCGGGAGATGGCAGATAGATCTGGAATCTCCCAGCCATCAATGAGCCGCATTTTACCGGCAGTAGTTGCCGGCATTATTGAATTAAGGCCGGAGTACATTCAATTCCCCTTTGGCGCACAACGGCAAATCAAGGTAAAGCGGGGGTTTAGCGCGCTGGCCAACACGCCAAATGTCATTGGTGCCACAAACTGCACACACATACACATCAAGGCTCCATCTGATGATGCATTTGCATACATAAACCAGAAAAACTTTCATTACGTGAATGTGAAGCTGATATGTGATGCAAACTGTGTGTTGCTCAACGTTGTGGCTCGGTGGCCCGGTGGGACGCATGACAGCTTCATACTGGCACCCGTTTGGAGAATGGAGCTGTGAGAGACGGCTGGCTTGTCGGTAAGAATGTAGTCCTCTATACAAATGCATGTGTTTTATATGTAGAGACTTACCATTTTATATCCATACAACATAAAATGTGCTTCCTACATTCCACTTCGCCCCAAATAATTTCAATCTCCGCCACGGAGAAGTTATTTTTTTCGCTCTCTATCCTTCTTTCCTTGCACCATGATTGCAGGGCAGGCTGACCAGATGCACAGGTCTGTGTCCTTATATGGTGGTTATTTGCTATTCATGGCCGGGGATGTATGCTAATTGATGATCACCGGGAGCGCGCTGTCAGTTTCCGATGGGTTGGCATTCAGGATCTTACACACGTGTTTACCTTCAAATCTGAGTTTCTCTGCACCGTTCATGAATCCGGAGTAGAGTTTTAGTAGTGTGAGCTTTTATGTACAGATCTACACACAGATTTACTCACGCTTCATGAATGAGACCCAGTTTGTGCTGATCGAGAAATTAGCTATCCAGGCTACACTCGTCTTTTGAACCAGGCTGTAAACACGTTTATTTCTGCTGTAAAGATCGTCTCTTTGAATTGGTGTGTTTGTGGTTTCTAGTACTTCTCCTCAAGCGGATCCTCAATGAACTGCAGTTTTTAACACTTCTGCATTGGACTCAATTCTCAAGGTTGGAGGTTGCCGCTTGAATGGAACTAGTTTTTAGGATGTCACACATGGTCAAGACTGGTCATACAAGGCCTTACCTGGTATGCTCTTTTATGTTTTTTGCACCAACATGAAGCAGACAACCAGGGCCCAAAATGAATAGCAGAAAAAAGTTCTCAAAAAGGATAAAAAAAATTAGAACCTTTACAGCACTGAACTGAGCTCGATGACTGAGTGACAGGTCTCCACGAGCGCTTTTCTTCTCCACCGGACTGATTCTGACCCGGTTGCGCTCCCGGCTGACACCTGACCATGTTTAAATGCTTATTTTTCTCAGTAAGAAGGAGAAAACTGGACACTGAGTCTGAAATCTGATCCTGTTCAGTTGTCCTGCTGCAGTAAATCCACATGTTGTAGTCTGAGTCTTCACTCTATGACCATGAGTCCACAGAGATTATTTATAAGCCTGCTCCTCACGTTGATATTCAGCATGTTAACATGTTGAACACCTCAATATGATCCGTAGCTGTTTAATACAGTCAGTAATATACACTGTGTCATGAAGGAACATTTGATTTAGGGGAAAAAAACAAATTTGTCATTATTTCTGACATGGAAAACATTCATGTTTTTTTAATTATTAAACGATAATTGATCGTTAACATTTCCAAAGATCGGTCACGGAAAATACTTGAAATTTACATCCCTAATTCAAAGAGATTGACCTTATTTGTTTTAATATTTAATACTTTAATTTGGGAATTGTTCACTTTCCATTTCTCTATAATTGTTCTGAAATTTTCCTACAAGGTATTTTTGTACGGTGATTTTAGTTTTTTTTACTTGACTTTGTTTACAAAGAAATATAAGAGAACAAATGTATATTATAACTGTCCATATCTGAGAATTGAAATAAAATAATAGTTATTTAAATTTTGAGTTTAATCCAGTTTTCTTGAAAATCGTTAGAGAATTGTGAGTGAACAAAAAATCTGGATTTGAATCGAATCGTGGGTTGAGTGTATCCTTACGTCCCTAATCCTGTTTGGGATAAGAGGAGTGTTGTGATGACCTCAGACGAGCAGAACAAGATCGTGACAGGACTGATGTTCATATTGAATGTTTTTGTAACTATATTCTGCACCTTGCCTGTTTGTGATGGGGGTTAATGCAAAGTCCATTTGTTACACCACCCTTCTTTTAATAGAATTTGGAAAAGCGTATTAAGTTAAGATGAATGAATGAATAAGTCCAACTTTCACACAAACAGATAACAAGCAGCAGCCGGTGGGGGGTCTGAATGAAGACAGAAACCCAGCCTCTGATGAGCAGATCCACACTGCTGTGTTTCTGTTTTATCCCTCTGTGAAGCCGTGTCCAATCAGAAGGTGGCAGCACCGTCCAGCTTACAGTACATGATAACTTCAGCCTGCTCATTTCTTCCCTTCTGTCCAAGAGGTCATGAGTCCAAGTGATGGCTGCTGTCCAGCAGTGAGGTGTCAGAAGGAGAGGAAACTTTTTAAATGTCTTTGATTGAGTTTGAAAAGTTTGAGTTTTGAGGTTTCATTCCAGGTTTGGTTTCATATTTATCTCGTCTCACCTCTGCAATCCTAAGTAATCTGCATGGACGTCATAATGCTACTATGAATCTATTTATACTTCATAGCAGTGCCAGGGATTTTGTGCACAAGTGGTCACATTTCATTTACACATTCAGCACAACAACCTGAACTGTAATAACGATGGTGTTTTTTATGTTTCCGGATATCAGACAGACAGTAAGGTGAACATGTTCAGATGTTTGTACCTGGTCCTGACCCAACTTGAGTCTTGCTTGGCCACCATGAACCTGTTGTTCCGTTTGCTCCGGGAAGGTGTGAGGCAAGTTGTCAGATTGTAACAGAATATCCAGTGTCAAAGTTGCGGAAAGTGGGCCGTGGGAGGCCTCATTCTTTCTGTCTGGATAGGAATAGAAGCAGCAGAGTTCAGAGGTATGCCTGTTCCAAGGCATGCCCACACGTAGCCTGAAAGGGTCCCAGATAAGCCTGCTTTTACTAAGTAGGCTAAAACATGCTGTTGTGGCGTGAGGTCGTTGCTTCCCCTTCAAAAATGCTGTAGCCTCATTATCAGGGTCTGAAACTCTTGAAAGGGGAGGTGTGAGGAATGCTGCTCAACAGATTGCTTCTTGTTCATTTCTGCTGTTTATCATAAGAAAGAGCAGAGAGGACACAAGTCAGATCAGATTGAGTATTAAAGCACATTTCATACAAAAAGAAAAGACTTGATGCTTTTCAAAATATACTGACAAAAAAAAGAGTAACATTTCTCATTCCAAAACAAAATGTGAGCCACTTTTCCCTGACATGTCATACATAATGAACAGCTTGTGTAAAGATAAATGTTTTAAGTCTGCTCTTTAAATGAGGCCCTGTTTTAGCAAACTCTAGTTCATGTGGAAGATAATTTCAGAGAGTAGGACCAGAATATGGAAGGCACCAAAAGCTAAAATAGTATTCATGCCCTACTGGGACAAAACTGTAAGTGATATGTCAGCCGTGCACATACTTTGGATGTGTACGCTTAGTTGACGTCATCACCCTTGTCCAGATTTATTCATCTGTTGAACAAATTGTTAATATCTATATTATTGTTCACCCAGGGTTAGGGTCAGCCATACGTTGTGTGTGTAACAAGGGACTTCCACCAGATCCGTGTCCGGTCTGTCCCCGATCCCCTGCTCCATGCTCTCTCGTCCGTCAAAACCCACCGGTTGTGTTTTTGGAACACAGCACGGAGCAGTATGTTTTAATGCTCTACTACCCTGATGTAAACAAGCACAGACGGTAGTGTGGCACAGTTTAATCTAGAAGATGGAGATGAAGTTGTATGTTGGTGGTGTTTGGTTAAACTGCCATATAGTCACAGTCCATGTGGACATTAACCTGCAAGGAGGACCAAAGCCTTGCTAACGTTAGCCACGCTCTGCAAACCAATCTGACATTGTTTACCTGCAAACTCTGTGATTTTGTGTTGAGCTGTGTTAACATGAGTTATACTCAGTGTCATTGTTTTCTGAGTGTTTTCTTACCATTAGGCTCTTCAGTTAGACTGAATTTCAGTTTCTATTCAAACAAGGAGGATATTATTCGCATCAGAACATCTCCAGCAAACACTGATTATGTGGAATAGCTTTTAGAATATATTCTTTTGTTTTAGTGGGAGCCAGAGGTAAGAACAGGATTGATGTGTGAGAGTCTTGGAGATGAGAGCTGTGCATTCAAATTCTCACCCAAGTTTTTGGCTTGTGCACAAGTTGCCTCAGAGGTTTTGCACATACTGAAAAATCTCTGTTTTTCCCCCATTACCAGTGAAAAAAATATTAGAAACCTATGTTTGGTTGAAACTGAAGGCTCAAATAATAAATCCAGCTTCCTTATATCATATTTGTGTTAAAGCTGGGGTTGGTAGTCAGATTTAGATCCACTTCTTGTTATACTGGTTAAAATGATCTTTATGTCCTGATGGTAATCAATACATAATGTGTTCTTAAAATAGAGGTAAAAAAAAGTTGCTATCTACAGCCGGAGTAAACCTGGGACAACACCAACCAATCCCTGCCATCAGGAGCCAAATGATGAAACCAATCAAATCCCGTCCTGCCGTTCTTTCCCGCCTCCTGTGCGTACATTTCCCCGGCGTGCACTTCCTGTCCCCTGCCTCTAGACGGAGTCCTGAGGAAATGCTACATTCAAATTCATGCTATTTAACCGTGACTACCAACCCTCACTTTAATCAAACACTTGATCATGTTTAAACTTGGCGTGACTTAGCTCACTTCTTTGAACTCAGCAGCTTTTAATTGCTTCTGCTCAGTTTGGCTAAATGTGGTCTGTAATCTCCCCTGTGCTCTTTAACGTCTGCTTGCATGGCTATAATCAATATGTAGACCATTTAAGAGTCTATATTAGAAGTATATCCTTGGTCCAGCATACCATGTATATGACCCACCTGCAGATCAGGATCCAGCCTGCACATGTGACATGGTGCTGCAGTACTAAATGTCTGTACAGTATTTGGAACTAGTAGGTCAGTGAGTCCTCTGAGTCAGACTTGTGCAGCATTAGTTTGCTGCTGTTCAGGCAGTTTTCTTTCAAATGCACTGTTTGATGCATCTTCTATACCATGTTTATTTGCAAAGTAAATTCAAAAGTTCCTCACTGATTTAGTCTAATGTATTCTCTAATGAGAAAAATGGTACACCCATGTCATGCTCCCTCTTATTTTTAGCCTCACTAGTGGCAGGGCTCTTGGGATGGCTGTGATGGCATGGTTATGATTACAAGCAGGGGAAAAAACTTGAAAGGATACACCATCAGCAGGGGTCTGGCTTTTATCCCCCATGAGAAATAACAAAACATAGTAATAACAAAAAGTCTGCATGCCTGTTCTACCTGACTTCTTGGATTAAAACAATAGAGAGACAACTACTAAATACCAGGATAAATTAGATTGGTGGTTTTATGGAAATCAAGAATATATCAAGAACTTATAAGGGGAAGGAATGTTAGAAAGTGGAGTGAAATATATTTATATTAATATAAAAATATATTCAACTTTACATACAAAGTAGTGAACACAACAATGATCCTGAGCACAAAGTTGTCTTGAAAGTAATCAGTCAGAGTGTATTACTGTTCAATAAGGTTCCAAAGATATCAGTATACAATATGTAATATCTTCAGTCACAGAAATATATTTTCCAAAGATTTTCCAACAACCAGAGGTTTATTCTCCCTATATGACAACTGATAATAAAAGATGACAGCCTCTTGTTTTTTTTTATCATTTTAATTGATGTCAATGAAAATGCTCAGGGCTCACAAACTACACTTCTTACACTTCCCTAAGGCAAGGCAAGGCAAGGCAGCTTTATTTGTATAGCGCATTTCATACACGAGGGCAACTCAATGTGCTTTACATTAAAACATTAAAAGCATTGGAGACATTCAGACAGGCATAAAATAACACAATTAAAATGACAAATATGATAAAACAGAAAAGAAAAGGAAAATTAGAAATATATTAAAAATGACATTAAAATTTTAATTTAAAGTGGGTTAAAATAATCTAAGATAGGAAGGCAGAGGTAAATAAAAAAGTCTTAGTCTTTGATTTAAAAGAGGTGAGAGTTGGAGCAGACCTACAGCTTTCAGGGAGTGTGTTCCAGATATGTGGTGCATAATGACTAAACGCTGCTTCACCATGTTTCCTTCTGACTCTAGGAACTGAAAGCAGACCAGTACCTGATGACCTCAGAGGTCGAAGTGGTTCATAAAGTAGTAGCAGATCAGCGATGTATTTTGGGCCTAAACCACTCAGTGCTTTGTAAACCATCAGCAGGATTTTAAAGTCTATTCTCTGACAGACAGGAAGCCAGTGTAGAGATCTAAGAACTGGAGTAATGTGGTCTACTTTGTTGGTCCTTGTTAGGACTCGAGCAGCAGCATTCTGTATGAGCTGCAGCCGTCTGATGGACTTTTTAGGGAGTCCTGTAAAGACCCCGTTACAGTAGTCTAGTCTGCTAAAGATAAATGCATGGAGGAGTTTTTCTGCATCCTGCTGAGACATGAGTCCTTTAATCCTTGATATATTCTTAAGGTGATAGTAGGCTGACTTTGTAATTGTCTTAATGTGGCTGCTGAAATGAAGGTCTGAGTCTAAGACTACACCAAGGTTTCTGGCTTGGTTTGAACATTTCATCATTGCAGATTGGAGCTGAGCAGTAACCTTTAACCTTTCTGCCTTGGCTCCAAAAACAATCATTTCAGTTTTTTCTTTGTTTAACTGAAGAAAGTTCTGGCTCGTCCAGTCATTGATTTGTTCTATGACAGAAGTCATAGCTCCATGCCCTTTGTCATGTTGCACTTTCTCTTATGTGTCACAGAAAAGAAGTTACACAAACACAAGACACCAATGGTTAGTAATGGACACTGTCGCTCTTTTAAAGGAGCTAGCTCTATCAGCTAATTTAAAGTTTTGCTCGACTGCCAGAAAAGTCTGTTCAACATATCTCTATCTTTCCAGTGTTCTATTTTCAGCCCATGAATGCAGTTAAGCTAAAAGGCATGTTTCTCACCATTGTAAACATTCAGACTACTGTTTGATTTGACAGACTGTGACTGACAGACACAGCTGTGGCAAAAGATCTGGACTGTTTCCACTAACTCGGAGATCAAGTAAAAATAGTGGGTTTTTAATGACTGTGTGAAGTTGCTAAATGTGATATCCTTTAGTCTGGGTAAAATAACAGTCTGTATGTATGAAGAAGTTGATTGGGAAGAGACATGAGTGGGGAAGAAAAACTAAGAATGTGGTTGTATTTTGTGTCAGCCACTAATTGACAGTGTTAGCATTATAACATGCTTAACAGAGGTCATTAGCTCAACACTAACTGAGAATCATCTTCATAGGGTTAGCTTAGTAGATGAGACGATAGCTGTGTAAACAGGGACAACATTTCTAAACTCATCATGCAATCTTCTGGAAAAGAAAGTCTGTTGACTACCAGTTTCACTCTGGAAGAAAGCATTCAAAACTACCACAGTTCCTTTCTCAGTGTTTCCCCTTCCCTAAGTGTGGGTCTGATACAGAGAATATTTAAAGACAACATCCACTACCAGTCAAAAGTTTGGACACACCTTCTCATTCAATGGTTTTTATTTGTTTTAATTATTTTCAACATTGTAGATTAATACTGAAGACATCCAAACTATGTATAATCTGGTTTGACCATAATCTGGATTACAACAGTAGTCAAATAGGGCTATCCATTGTGTACTAACCCTACCTCTGAACAACACAACTGATGATCTCAAACACATTAAGAAGGCAAGACATTCTACAAATGAACTCTTGACAAGACTCATGTTCATTAGAAACCATTCCAGGAGACCACTTCATGAAGCAGACTGAGAGAATACTAAGAGTGTGTAAAGCTGTCATGAAGGAAAAAGGGGACTACTTTACAGAATCTAAAATATAAAACAGATTCTGCTTTGTTTAACACTTTGATTCATTCAAAAATTCAATATATGTTCTTTCATAGTTTTGCTCACCTGAAGTGTCTGAGTTGAAAACTCTGCTGGTGAAGTTTGAGTTGTTGAAGTAAGTTAGCAATTAGGAGGATTTTTTTATTTGGATAATTTTCTTTTATATAATATTTTGTCCTCATGACTGCTACTGGAGCAGAATTAGCAACGAGATGTATGTGCGCATGTTTAAGTTATTATAGAATGTATTGTGACACTGGAGCACACATCATGACACCGGGGCTGTGATGGGCATTATTAAACCAAGCTGCAACCTCCGGTCTAAATAAATGAGTCCAATGCGGAAGTGTTAAAAACTGCAGTTCATCAAGGATCCACTTGAGGATGGCTCTGGAAGTACCAGAAACCACATACACACCAATTCAAAGAAGACGATCTTTACAGCAGAAATAAACATGTTTACAGTCTGGTTCAAAAGACAAGTGTAGTCTGGATAGCTCATTTCTCGATCGACACACACTGTACGGCTGTGAATTTTTTCATAACGCGGTAATTTCAAAGATATTGAGATTACAAGTCTTCCAATGAGAGGCACAGCTGACTTGATTGACAGGCGGGAACACTGTAGCTGTTGGATGGGAGGCTCATAGCCCGCCTCTTTATGTCACAATCGCTCGACAGCAGCAATATGGCTCCCGCCCACGATTGACCTCAAAACAGCGCTTCAGAAACAGATGGGTGACGTCACAGATACTACGTCCATATCTTATACAGTCTATGTATTAAACCAGTACGTCTGCTCACCTTTTGTACGCTGGCTAACGGTAATGAATCAGTTTACAAAGTCTTGTTTCTGATACGTTCCAGTTAATAATTTGACGTAGATACAATCAATACATGACCTCATCACTCTGCATCCTGCAGAAAGTGGTCTTGAACAAAGACAAGTAGTTTTAAATGAAGGTCTGTATTCATTTATTTGCTTTCAAATTCAAATACAAATGCATGCTTTTGCAGGAGCCACATCTTTATGACAGTGGATGATGGTGCTCATGGGAAATGCAGTCTTCATCCTGGAAAACCACTTCTAGCACAGGTTTGATGGGGTTTTAAGCAAGCTGCAAACAGGAAGCGAAAATTTTAAAGATTGCAGATATCGGTGGTCAAGACCTGGTCAACAAATACAAAAATGAATTACTGTTAACGACTTAAACTTTCAGTACTGTAGCTTGAAGTGCTGTCAGATATCGTTCTGCACTTCTCAAATGTTCTTCGTGTAAATGACTTCTGGACATGATTTCTGAAAAAGACTGACCTTCTTTTAAGAGCATGTTAGAACTACACCAAAAAATCTGCTCCAATTAAATGTTTGTTTGCAATCTGTGAGCGCTCTTATTTTAGATCGTAACTCAATCTATTAGGAGTCAGTGCCACCTGTGCAGCCTGGGGTTCTGTTTATGTTGACATGTGCAATGTAGACATGACCATTAAGATGCTTTAGGATTGACGTGATGTTGTAGCAGTGTTGGTAGTTTAGCTCTTCTTTTTTTCTGTTGATGCACTGAAACATTTCTTTGTCACCTCCTGCTGAGAGTCGGGCTGCACAACAAAGTCTAGTTTTTGACTATTTATGGCCTGGAGATAGTTTGTGACAGCATATAATTAACACCTAGAATCTCATTATTAAACACTGTCAGCAGCTGTTTTGGTTATTTTGGACACTCTGATGTGTAATGTCAGAAGAGGTAATGCATCAAGCGGCGGGATGTGTTTAAACACTGAAGCTGGGAAAGCTTCACCTGCCTGATTTCCTCACACGTGTTTGCACACAAACCTTTCATCTCAGAACCAAGAGTGGAATGTCCCAACAAGCACGCCTGCATGTGTTTTTAATGACCGCTCTCTAGTGGCTTCTTCCACTTTGAGCCTCAGTTGAATGAAGCAGTCAGCAGACCAGAGCCATCGTGAATAACTCCTGAAAGTGGGTCAGGCTTGTTCAGGGATGAAGCTTAAAGTGGGCCATACTCAAAGGTTATCATAAGGGCTCTTTATTCATTTCAATTTAGCTGTCCCATTTTTTTTATGAGGCATTCATTGATACATACAGTGTGTACTGTAAGAGGATGTATTTACAGGCTCATACTTTTCAGTAATATTGTCCTTATTTTATATTTTATCTTTTGGGGAGTGGGAGCTTTATATGACTCATGGTGGATTTTGTAGCTTAACTGGACAACCTTGATTTAAGATTGTAAGTATCTTCATTTAACAGTTACAATAGACTATATTTGTGTTAAAAATGGTACTGAACAGATGTTAGAACTGATAACATCTGTAGAATATGCTCCATAGAAATGTGTTTAAATGCATTTATGCTTTCAAATTTTTTCACATTAGAGACGATGTGTCAGGACTCAAAGGAGTTGGTATTTTAACAGACTTGCAGCTTGATATTCGTTATCTTTATCTAGAATATTTGCACTCTTTATACCACCCAGATTTTGAACAGTAAACATAAAGTATGGGACTGTGTGTTGACATTAATCTGACCAAATAATACATATCACAACATTGTTAGCAAGCTGAAATGTTGCAGTTTTTAATTTGTAATTGAGGAAAACCATCACTTTATAAAAACACACCAGTCTTAGAAGTCTTAGGGAAAGTGTGCATGTTATATTGCAAAGAGAACGTGGATCAACAAGGTCTTTTTAAGATCCAACATACAGTCATGGCCAAAAGTTTTGAGAATGACACAAATATTACATTTTCACAAAGTCTGCTGCTTCAGGGTTTTTAGGTGTTATTGTCAGATGTTTCTATGGTATAATGAAATACAATTAGAAGCATTTCATAAGTATCAAAAGCTTTTATTGAGAATTACACAGAATTCATGCAATAAGTCAATATTTGCAGTGTTGACCCTTCTTTATCAAGACCTCTGCAATTCTCCCTGGCATGCTGTCAATCAACTTCTGGACCAAATCCTGACTGATGGCAGTCCATTCTTGCATAATCAATGCTTGGAGTTTGTCAGAATTTGTGGGTTTTTGATTGTCCACCCGCCTCTTGAGGATTGACCACAAGTTCTCAATGGGATTAAGATCTGGGGAGTTTCCTGGCCAAGGGCCCAAAATCTTAATGTTTTGTTCCCTGAGCCATTTTGTTATGACTTTTGCTTTATGGCAAGGTGCTCCATCATGCTGGAAAAGGCATTCTTCATCACCAAACTGCCCTTGGATGGTTGGGAGAAGTTGCTCTCGGAGGACGTTCTGGTTCCATTCTTTATTCATGGCTGTGTTTTTAGGCAAGATTGTGAGAGAGCCCACTCCCTTGACCGAAAAGCAACCCCACACATGAATGGTCTCAGGATGCTTCACTGTTGGCAAGAGACAGGACTGATGGTAGCGCTCACCTCGTCTTCTCCGAACAAGCCTTCCTCCAGATGCCCCAAACAATGGGAAAGGGGATTCATCAGAGAAAATGACTTTACCCCAGTCCTCAGCAGTCCAGTCCCTGTACCTTCTGCAGAATATCAGTCTGTCCCTGATGTTTTTACTGGAGAGAAGTGGCTTCTTTGCTGCCCTCCTTGACACCAGGCCTTCCTCCAAAAGTCTTCGCCTCACTGTGCGTGCAGATGCACTCACACCTGCCTGCTGCCATTCCTGAGCAAGCTCTGCACTGGTGGTGGCCCGATCCCGCAGCTGTAACACCTTCAGGAGACGGTCCTGGCGCTTGCTGGACTTCTTGGGCGCCCTGGAGCCTGTTTGGCAACAATTGAACCTCTCTCCTTGAAGTTCTTGATAATTGGATAGACGGTTGACTGAGGTGCAATCTTACTCGCTGCTATAAACTTCCCTGTTAGGCCCTTTTTGTGCAATGCAATGATGGCTGCACGTGTTTCCTTGCAGGTAACCATGGCTAACAGATGAGGAACAATGGTGTCATGCACCATCTTCCTTTTAAAGTGTCCAGTCACTCAATCATGACAGATTGATCGCCAGCCTTGTCCTCATCAACACCCACACCTGTGTTAATGTGTGTGACACCTGTGTGTCATTGAAATGATGTTAGCTGGTCCTTTTGTGGCAGGGCTGAAATGCAGTGGAAATGTGTTTTTGGTGATAAAGTTCATTTTCAAGGCAAAGAGGGACTTTGCAATTAATTGCAGTTGAGCTGATCACTCCTCATAACATTCTGGAGTATATGCAAACTACCATTATAAAAACTGAAACAGCAGACTTTGTGAAAATTAATAGTTGTGTCATTCTCAAAACTTTTGGCCATGACTGTACAGTCAACCCGCCCATAGTACAATCACGGACGCAAAATATAGAAATTTTAATTTTAAAATAATACAGCACTCAGTTCCCTTCTTATTCCACCCACCACGTCACTTTCTAACTCATTACAGTGCTGCTAATACATTTACCTCACAGAGAATATGCTGAATCTACATAGCTAAGAGGAAGAAATAAAAGGTCTTTTATTTTGTAGTTTCTCTGCTGGGATTTTTTCTGAGTGATCACAGTCAGGCTGCATCAATGGTGCCCAACACTGCTCAAAGAAATAGTCCAGAAGCCGGTTTGTATTCTCTGTTCCATGTGTTCTCTGCCAAACAAGGTATCCATTGCAATCATTACACATTTCCACACAAAGCAGCCTGACAGCTCCTTGATAGGCCCCATAGAGCGGCAACAGATTTAGCAGCAGGCGAATGCTTCAGCTGACAGCTCTGACTGCTCATCAAGCTCTTTTTTTTTTCAAACACTGGCTCTCATCACTTTGCCATCAGTTGATGAGTTGTTTTCTTGTTCATGCCAAAAGATTTTGGGACATGGCTTAGTAATGTTTATAGAGATCAGTTTCTCCTGTAAGGGTTCATGAAATATTTGGATGGTAGAAAGTAGAAGTAGAAGTAGTTGTAGCACACGTGATTTGAAAACTTTGGCCAGTGGTTTTGCTGTAGGTCTAAGATACTAACCTGGTCAACAGAGGGCAAGTTTAACACTCTCTCTCTCTCTCTCTCTCTCTCTCTCTCTCTCTCTCTCTCTCTCTCTCTCTCTCTCTCTCTCTCTCTCTCTCTCTCTCTCTCTCTCTCTCTCTCTCTCTCTCTCTTTATGTCCCTCTCTCTCTCTATCCCTCTCTCCAACACGGTCTCAGCAGATGTGTGTCTAACATGAGTCTGGTCCTGCTGGAGGTTTCTGCCTGTTAAAGGAAGTTTGTCCTTGCCACTGTAACTTGCTAAATGTGCTCTGCTCATGGTGGATTAAGATGAGATCAGACTGAGTCCTGTCTGTAAAATGGGACTGGATCTTATCCTGTCTTGATGTTGGGTCTTTGTTAATAATAGAACATACGGTCTAGTCCTGCTCTGTTTGGAAAGAGTCCGAGGAGAACATTTGTTGTATTATACAAATAAAGATTGATTGATTGATTGATTGATTGATTGATTGATTGATTGATTGATTGATTGATTGATTGTTTGATAAATATACGCTACCAGTCAAAAGTTTGGACACACCTTCTCATTCAATGGTTTTTATTTATTTTAATTATTTTCAACATTGTAGATTAATACTGAAGACATCAAAACTATGAAATAATCTGGTTTTGCCATAATCTGGATTACAACAGTAGTCAAATAGGGCTATCCATTGTGTACTAACCCTACCTCTGAACAACACAACTGATGGTCTCAAACACATTAAGAAGGCAAGTCATTCTACAAATGAACTTTTGACAAGGCTCATGTTCATTAGAAACCATTCCAGGAGACCACTTCATGAAGCAGACTGAGAGAATACCAAGAGTGTGTAAAGCTGTCATGAAGGAAAAAGGGGGCTACTTTACAGAATCTAAAGTATAAAACAGATTCTGCTTTGTTTAACACTTTTTGTTCATTCAATAATTCCATATATGTTCTTTCATAACTTTGATGTCTTCAGTATTAATCTACAGTGTTTACAATAATTAAAATAAATACACACCCTTGAATGAGAAGGTGTGTCCAAACTTTTCACTGGTAGTGTATATTCTACTATATCTACTATCTGCTACTGGCTGCTGATATTAACACTTGTGAACATTTTGTATCTTTAAATATAAATATTTTAAATTAATTTAAATTAATTAAAAAGCCATTACTGCATCAAAGTGTTAAAGGCATTTTTTTTCTGTTAAACTAATAAACAATTCAGCAAAGAAAACAAATTGTTCTGAGAGTAATCTCTACATTTCACCATGAGAATATTGTTATTTACTCAGGGAAATAGTTTTTACACAGTTAACAAAGTTGACTCTGAAAATAAACCTGGTTTACGATCTCCACACCTGACTGTTTTTCAGCCTGAAACAGACACCTCTACTTTGTTATGTAATGTCTAATAACCTTTAGCTGCACTGCTAAAATAGGCATGGTCAAGTAATTCATAACATGACAGAACTCAGCAGGGGTCCTGCTGACAGTCCAGACTGATGCGCAGATCAGATGTACTGGACCCCACGCTGGTGCCAGCACTTGCATCACGAAACGGATCACGTTTTGGCCTCATGTGACCGAACAACACGAAATACTATTTCTTAGATGCTTCTGGAATAAAATGGTTCAAGATTGGTAAAAAAAAAATATGAAAAATATGAAATCCTGAAAGTATGAGTGAACAGTTTGACTGATTCCTCTGTGTAGTGATGTTAAACAACAACAACCTTAGTCAACTGACTTCTGAAGGTTTAGAGGCTGATATCACCTCCTGTTACACACATGATGATGATACAATCAGTCAGAAAACAATAAGAAGCATCTCTGCCCCTCAGTTCTGTTTGTATATCAACCATCAGTCACTCAGTCTTTATTGAAGCAGCAACACATATCTCATGACACTTTACATAAGAACCAGGAGCAGAGACAGACTATACTCTTGGTTATAATATTTAATGAGACCTGACTTTAATTTACCAGAAAGCTGGCAGCGGTAGTGAGGAGGAACTTCCTTTTAACGGGAAGAGACCTGGAACAGAACCGCTCGTTTGTGGTCAGTCATCCGACGCGACCAGATGAACCAAAAATAGCGAGGTCGTGGCATCATCAGAAAGAGAGAGAGAGATGGAGGGAGACAGACAGGCAGATTGACAGACATACATAAACACAGCAATAAAAATAACAACAGACATGTAATGAGTCTAACATGAGTATCAAGTCTTATGTTTCGTCTCTCTTTTTAGTTTCCATCGATGTCTCCCCCTCAAAGAAGCCCCGCAGCAGAGGCCTCCTCCACAGTCTCTTCTGCTGTCTATGTCACCAAGAATCAGAACCGCCTCCAGTCAAAAACAATGCCCCCCTGCTGGTGGAGGAAAATGGAAGTCTGTCAAAAGTAAGTCCTCCTCTAAACATCAGTCTTTCTCTCCCTCTTCCTTCTAGTATCGACTTACTCTCACCCTGCCCCTTGACCGTCTTTGACCAGCATGTGGGCAGCATTGCGAGAAACGCATGTATTCTTGGCTCAGAGGTTTTTCGTGTTTACAAGAGCATTTCTCATGGGCGTGGAAGTAATCAACGCCAGTGTTGAAAGTACTCCATGTTCGGACATCAATCAGGATGATTGGGCAAAAGAACACGGGTGGACAAGTTACAGAGGCGGACGCCTGACTGGAAGATGACTGCGTTGCAAAAATCCAAGAATGGCTACCGTAGATGTGCCAGTGACAGGCTCATTACACAGCCTGCAGTGAGGAAGAGGCCTCATGGCGGAAACTATAAAACAACGAAGGTATCAAGAGTGATTAGGAGCGTGTGGTCACTCACCTTATTGTGGATTTCAAAGAGTTTGATTAGAAAGAACAAAAGATCCCAAAGTCTTACTTTCAAAATCAAGGATATCTGTGTGAGGCTTGGTTGAATACGACACGTATGAATGGTAAAGATACATGCAAAGACAGACTGAGAGTCCATCAGGGACTGACCACTACTCCTTTACATAACATTTTGGACTATTGACAATTCTGTCTATGGTTACACTGAGGAGATATTCTTGGAAAACAACATGACTTATGAGAGTTATGGTCTCACGATCAAGTGGTCAAGACGTTCTCAGGTGTCAGTTTCAGATTAATGTCTTAGTTCAGCCTTTTATAGAGATTTGATATTCCAGAAGTTATTTGTCACGGCTCTCCAAAGCCCCAAAAATAAATTGCTTGGTCTCTGGCAAAGGAAAAGGGGAGTTGAGTCAAGTGCTAGGCTCAGTTTTGGTTGTGACAACTTGTCATGTCGACTAGCTTGCTGCTCCTGTTGCTGTTCCTCTACTGAGTGCGCTGCAGTCTCAGTGACTCCCCCCACCAGCTGTGTGCATATCCACTCTGAATGGACCCCCCAGTCACCTGCTTGTCATTTGCACTTGGACTCTGCAGGAGCCAGACCTAATGCATGGAGTAAAAACTTGGAGCAAACAAATTCCAGACTGAGAAATAATTTCCTCATGTATTTGGAAAACTCTGAGAAGAGAAACAGCTCTGAGGAAGGAGTGTCTTCTACTGAAGCCATGATTGCTGAACAATGTCAGGATCCCAAAGTAACAGAAGCTGAAGATTTAACCAGCCATTCAAAGGGAAGTGCTGAACTAGGCATGAGGGTCCTTGTGGAATATACCGACGAGACTGACAACGGCACAGAAATGGACTCCTCTCTCCTGTGTGTGGAAAACTGTGACATGACTAGAGATGAGAATGAAAACTTCTCATTGTGCAGTGGACACTCTGAGAGCTTTGAGCAGTACTGTGAAAGTGAAGGATCTTTCGAATCCGACCAAACCCTTGATAAGTGTGAGACTTCGGGGTTAAGCCAACCATTCGATGAATGTGCTCAACACTGTGAGTGTTTGAAACCTTGCAAGTCCTCTGAGCACTGTGCTAATCATAGCTTAGCTTCTGAATGTAGTCCTTGCTGTGAACATTGTGCAGAACACCTCCAGTTATGTCAGCAATGCAAGCCCTCTGATCAACAGTTTGAGACTTTTGACTCTGAGCCAGATCTGTTGGCATTAAACTGTGATAGTTTGGAGCAGAGTGAAATGTCTGATTTCATACCTGAATGTGTAGACGACTTCGAGTCACAGCAACAGTACGAGTCGGCTGATCAGGAGAGTGAGGGCTTCGACTTTGAGCCAGACGCATCAGTTCAGGACTCTGAGCAATGTCAATCAACTGGTTTCACAACTAATGTCTCTGACTCTGTGGACTCTTTGGACTGTGACACTGACCTTTATGAAAATGATGGCAATCAGGATCAAACTGAACTTAGTGAAGATCACAAGGATGATGACGAAGAGAGCTATCCGCCTGAACAAGAGGACGAGCAGAATGAAACACAGCTTATCGATGAAGAGTTTTATTTTGATAGCAATGAAGACGGGGCCTTTGTGGATGAATGCCCTGAAGAAAACTCTCAGCAAGACATCCCAACAGAAATGTTTGAAGCTGATTACCCTGAAACAATCCAAGAGTATGAACAATGTGCGATTTCAGAGCAGTGCCGCTCTGGAAAGACCTCAGGGTTCTGCAGTGAGGAAGATGGCTCCTCATATTCCTCCTCTTATGAAACCAAATCCTTTAAAACTTGTCTCGGGTGCAGTATTCCTTTCGATCGCTGCTCAGATACATCTGGGGAATCTGAAAAAGGAGCTCAGGAGGATTCATGCGATGAGCAGCTGCAGTGGGAATCTTTTGAAGATGATGAATACGTGGAGCGAAGCAATGTTAACGACAGTAATGAGGACAAAAAGAAAACACCCTCGGTGGATATTGTCCTTGAGGACTACTTTAGTCTGTTTGATAAAGCAGACTATGTCGGACAAGCCTTTAAACAAAAGCAACATTACATCTCCTGCTTTGAGGGAGGAGATATCGATGACTGCTTATTCATTGAAGCACTTCAGTCTGAGAAAAAGAAACTGGCCAAGGATGCTTACAAACTTAAAGAAATCAAAGAGGAAACTCCAGCACAAGAAGCAGAGACCTGTTCAGATTCCCCTGAAGAAGAGGTAGAAGAAGAAGAAGAAGCACGTGAGGATAATAATGAGGATGATGAATGTCCGAGAGATGAAACCTCTTGGGAGTCTTGTGGGTTAGAGAAAGAACCCGAGGACTGGACCGTAGAGTCAGGATCAAGTTTAGAGAAGGAATCAGAAGCAGCAGCCAATTCTCCTGATGCAGAGGAAGATGAAGAAACGTCTGACGACCATGTTTCTGAAAGCTCTATTGAAGAACAAACAGAGGGAGAGAGTATGTGTGCTCCATGTGCAGAGGACATTTCTGTGGAAGGTGATGCTTATGAAGATGAAGTCTCTATCGCTAATAACTCTGTTGACCAGTCTGCCATCGACCATTTTCCAACAACTGTTACTGAAAACAAAGACCAGCTTGAGCCGAAGGACAAAGAATTTATCGAATGTTCAGAAATGGAGCCATATTGGTCACTTGTAGCTCACGAAGAAAATGAAGAGGAGTCTGAGCCAGGCGTTGAGGAATACTACCTTTATCACATTATAAGTATTCAGTCATATGTAAAGAATGAACTTGTTATCTGTGAAATAACTAATAGGGATCCTAAATTCACGAGTTTGGAGGACTACTCTGTTGAGGAGAGAACAAGTGATGAAGAGGAATGGGATGAAGACCCTGAATTCATAGACATTTCAAGAGACTTAAAAGCTCCTTTAGGTATTATTCACAGTGTTTCAAAAAGTGAGCACACTGATGCACACGCGCAGGTCAAAAGGACTGAGGACAATGAGGCCTCCGATCACAGCACGGACTCAGAAGAGGAGCAGAGCGAGGATGAGCTGTCTGAGCTTTGTGAATGCGAGTGCTGCATTCCACCAAAAGAGCAGGTATGGTAATCTATGTCTCCGCTGAGGAGTATTTCAAAAGATTAACAGAGAGCTGCAGGAGAAAGTTTGAACACCCCAGAATAGAGGCAATACTGTCAGCCTATTTTTACATTTATCATTCGACTGTACCAACTGTGGTCATTAAGAAGCTGAGAGAGAACCCATCTGCAGATCTTGGCAGATTTTCTGTGTTAAACTCCAGACCTTTCATTACCATCACATGTCGGCTCAGTCTGCACAGACTGACACATGCTCCAGTGCTACTTGCTGACTCTTTGCTCAGGCCATCTCATTTTTAGCATCAGAATCACATTAACAAACACCGATCCTTGACCACTTGCTGAAGGATGAAACACAGAATGGTGATACTTACATACTCCGTCAGCATGGCAGCAGCTGTAGCATCCAAAGCTTCCTATAAGCCCTCAACAGGACACCACAGCAGCAGTCAGACTCCCATGTGACCAGAAACACACACACATTAGCAGTAAGTCCTATATGACAAAGTCAGGTGGTCATTTCTAATGAGAGATCAAAGTTTACATCAAAAACACATAATTAGAAACATTATTAAATGTAATAGAACTGCTGATTGAAATGTGGACTTAAAGCTAGATGAGCTGTGTAAGTACCTCGTACCTTCGTGGTAAGACAGCCTTAAGTCTAAGTTTCCTCTCTTCCTCAGTTTCCAGCTAAACCACTGCTCCCACGGATGAAATCCAATGATGCGGGGAAGATCTGTGTGGTCATTGATTTGGATGAAACACTAGTGCATAGCTCATTTAAGGTAAGTTGGCCTGTGTGACCATCTTTCCCATAGTCTTACATGTACTGTATTCACTCACATCAACATTGTAATATTCTGTATAACAGTATTTTAACTCATAAGTGCTCAAAAAAAACGATTGAATATTCAGCTCATCCAAAAGAGATCTATAATTAAGTGTGGATGCAGGTTAAGCTCAAAGTTTTACAGTGTGTAGGTTTGAAGGATTTTCCACATTTTTTGAGTGTACACAAGGCTAAAATACATGTATCTAGGTAACTAGAGTGTATTTCGTATAGAGTGTAAGCATGATGTCATGATGTGTTAGTACCTCTGATCATCAAAGAGTACAAAGTCTAAATACACTTTGCAAGATATAGGTGAGATTATTGTAAATCAACAACAAAGTTTTTTTGTATCTGAAATAAAGTTAAGCTAACTCTGCTAAGAGTTGGGCTGTAAGGAAGGTAACTGTCGGTCTGTAACTGTGCTACTGCCTATCTTGGCCAGGACTCTCTTGGAAAAGAGATTTTGAATCTCAACGAGCATTTCCTGGTTAAATAAAGGTTATAATAATAATAACAGTAACCAGGCATTGACTCTAGCTTCATACGAACTACAGAGTCTGGAAATTGAATAGATCTCCTGATCAAAGTCTTGCCACTAAAGAGAACAAATGTATTTGCTTAAATATCAAACTATGCCTTCAGGTGTGATTTGCCTATTCCATTTAACTCAGTTCATTTCAAACAGCTGTATTAGTCCTCCCATGAAAAATTGTTACGGAGCAGCTGGTACATAAAAGTCACTATAAAAAAAACACGTACTGAAAATAGTTTATTCATATGAGTTTAAAATATGAAATAACATCTAAAATTGATTAAATAGACTTTTTCATAAATAAACAAACTGAATAAAACAATAAAGAAATAAGTCTTGGTAAACGGGTAAAGGGATTTGTGTTGCTTAAATAATAAAAGTTTGTAATGACACATAAAACCAAGGAGCATTTAGTGATGTAATCACAGAGGGGATGATGGGTTTGAATCAGGGTCAGTTTTAGTAAACTATAACAACATCCTGAAGGAGACTTAGAGAATTCTCTTAAAGAACAGAGTGTGTGGTCGCTCAGCTTTTTGTGTCCAGAAGAAGCCGTCTGCTGTTTTTCAAACTGATATTAGAACTTCATCAGTGAAAATCCCGTCATAAAAACAAGTCCAAATGACTTTCCTCACCTAAGTCTTTCATTTAGTCTTTAATTACTAAAATTTGCAAGTATTCAAAAATAGATCTCACACTGTCATCGAGTGTGACTGTCAAAGAAAACAACCTGCTTGCCAAGCTAAAGTGGGCAAAAATAGCAGTAGGATTTGCACCTCATCATTTTGCATATTTTTAGGAGGGAGATGACTTATTTTTATCTGAAATGACTGACTCCACGTGCCACATAAGCATTAACCACTTATTTTATGGCGGCTCCAGTTTCATGATCAAACCCACCTGCACCCAGGTTTCAAAGTCACATCTAAAAATGGAATGAAAATCTAATGTGAAAGATTTTAAGGTGAATTGCACAGGAAAAGGAATATTTAGCTGTGAACTGTAATGTGCCATTAGTTCTGAGTATTTTATCCCAACATTTATAAATAAAACCTCTGCACAACATCATTTTAAAAAGAATATAACTTAGTCCTTGTCAGTGTGCCTTATATACAAGTTTCAGGTAACAAGTTGAACTTTACATTGTTCCACAAATAACAAGTATTTTTGATCAGCCAGATACCTTTTAAGGTAGCATGCAGCGAACAAAGTAATCAATGCCAAAAGTCAAGGCTCCCGTGTCACCACAAATTATGTAATGAATGCCATGTGGTGTTTAGTCCTTCTCAGGTCACAGACTGTCCTAAAGGATGTCACTGGATATTGCTACTAGCTATGTGTAAACAGGGTCAGACTCTATGAACTCCATGTTTAACATTGAGTGGATAATACAATTCATTATTACTGTGACAAACATACTAAATATAGTGTTAGGTAAGACAGTTTTGGAAAAGTTGAAGTGAGAGGCAGGTGTGACTTTTTCAATAAAAAAAAGCCAAACTTATTCAAATCTAATTGAATGTGTAAAAATTAAACAGTTACATGGACTTAAAGGTGTACAACTTCTAAATATTTGCACATTAATGTTAGTCTTAAGCTGTCTTGCCTTGCTTTTTAGCTTGTCAGTAAAACAGGCTCACATTTTGCCAAAGGTAAAGGTCAAACAGCCCTTATTTCGTCTGCAGTAAAAGTAGAACAAACATGTCAACACATTTTTTGGTATGTACTTTTAGATATGGCAACTGCCATACAAAAATTTGACCACAAAGTAAATTTTCAGAACGCAGTACAGAACCTTTAACAGTGTCTAATGTGCATGTCCATGATGATGAAAGAAGCTCAAACTCAGAAGTTTAAATTAAGCCTTAACGTGGCATCATTGTTTGATCTACACTCTGATATAGAACAAAAAATGCAAATACAAAGTTTAAGTATAACTCTTTTTTTAATTAGTTTCATTTTTAACTTTAATGTGCCAAACTTTCATCCCGTCAGGCCTTCATCAGAGCATAAAAGAGATCAACAACAAACAGTCAGGTTTTAATGAAGGGACATTCCTGCACAATGAAGCAGTATGCAACACACCTGTGTGCACTAGAGGGTGACACGGGAGTGCATTGTCACTCCTGTCCCGTCCCACTCCTGGTAAAATGACTCCCACGCCCATCCTGCTCCCATTCAGAATGACTCCCGCTCCTGTACCACTCCCATTTTTTTTTTCTTTTAGTCTGTGGGTAATACATTGAATACAACAGGAACAGTTCGTCTGTGGTAAATATAGGGAGGCATTTATTTCCTTAATCCAAATAAAAAACCTTCACTAGAAGGCACAAAACATAAATGATACATGGCCTGTGGTCCCTATAGTAAACTGTGAGCCAATGCACACAGTGTACATACAATGAACCGAGAAAACTTTGTTTTGTCACGAGTAAGACTTACCAACAGTCCCTCAGACCTTTTGGGAATTAAGATATACCAGCAGATCACAAACTAGTGTGGCTAGTATAATTAGTGAGATGAAACTCATACAACCCCACTTCAAAAACAATGAAATATCCCTGTAAGAAGCAGAACCCGGGCTTGTCTCCTCGTCATATAACTGACAAAACAACTGTCCGGCACTTTTTAATGTTTAAACATGTAGTTTACAGCAGAGTCTGATCATTTCCCTGTAACCTGTAGTAGTAAGAAGCCTTTTTTTTGCCCTCCAGTGGGGTGGCGTTCCATAAGTGTGTGACGTCACGTGAAAACTATGAATTGGTTGGTTCCCGCTCCGGTCTGCTCCAGTTAACTTTTTTTATCCTGTACGGTCCCAATCACGTGATTAATAGTAAAGTTGACTCCCATCCTGCGGGAATCCCGCGGGAAATCCCGTGACCCTTGGGATTCCCGAAAAAATGTCAGCCTCTAGTGTGCACACCCTGGTGGTAGAAATCCCACCCTCTGGGAGATGTAGTTTTAGATCAGGCGTGATATCACAATGGAGACCTGCTACACATCACATCGTACAAAAAAGGAGGGGCGTAGCAATGAACATTTAGCTTAGCACATTAAAGTGTAAATTGCACTGTCTAAGAGTGCAGACATCCTCCTTTCTACATTTGAACTCCTTGATGCTCCAGCATCTTACAAAGTTTGAACCAGGTTGAGCGGTAGTCTTCCAGCAGAACATTATGTTTGGTCTAAGCTGTAGCATCTACAGGCCACTAGCCGGGTCTGTACCTGCGGTTAATCATCACTGCCATAATGCTATGATGCTCTCCTAAAGGGAAGGAAAGGAGCACAGATGACAGATGGTGCCTCCTAGTGCAGTGTGGTTTGTCAGTATATTTTGAGCTAAAAAATGCAGATAAAGTTTAATTCACGATGATTTTTTTAATGCCAAACTGCTCAAATGCAAGATATGAACCAATGAGGCATTCTGGTTAATATCCTACATAAAGCACTGTTCACACTCACACCTTTTGATCATGGTGCTGTTAAATCCATTCTGTCCTACTTCCATTACCTCATCGTTTACACACTCAGCCATGACTTAAAGTCTAACAGGCTGGGGACAAGACTAATATATGAGACGTGTATTACAGGTGCGAGACCTGTCTAGAGATATGAGCTATTTTAATGAGCCCTGTCACTTTCTGTAGTGACTTACAGCCTGTATTTCAAGGAGTCATATTATTTACAGTGATTTGCGAGTCGGCGTCTTGGCGTCTGTTTGCCTCGTCATAGAGATGAAAGTGATACGAAAGAAATCTGAGGAGAAGATGTGCCAGAGATTTTCTCTGGAGACCATAAGAGAAATACTCTTTTTGTGTGTTTAACTCTTTCACTTTTGTTTCCAACAGCCCGTGAACAACGCTGATTTTATCATTCCAGTGGAAATTGATGGAACAGTTCACCAGGTAAGAACATGAGGAAACATTGTTCTCTTTATTTTGCTTTCATGAACTCTCAGGTGTGTCGAGTATAAATTATAAGAGCTTGTACAAGGCTGCAATACTTCCTGCTGTAAGATTTATATAGATGCATTTTATAAGCTGGACTGGCATCACTCCCTGGACATATGTCATCTTACGCACACCGCCCACATTAATCTGCAGTTTCTGATCTGAGCAGAAGGAGGCTTAATCAAATCTTAAAGTACTGATTTGTAGGTATAGAACCCAAAAGTAAGGAAGTAAGATAAAAAACATGAAGCAACTTCAGTTTGCATTATCAACTCAGTGCTAGCAGTCTGACAGAGCTGTGGCCCGCTCTGTTGATGGCTCCGAGCAGCAGGTGTCTATTTCCATGGCCTGACGAAATGAGGAAACCCTGGCAGACTTCTCAGAAATCACTGCCATCAATCTCGCACTGCGGCGCATATTCTGCTCTGCTCATTGGTGCTCTGAAATGGCAGTGACGTTCCCCTGCAGGAGTTAAATGGTAGCTGTTGTGCTGGGCCTCTCAGAAGACAGAGGAGCTTTGTTGTCCAAAGGGCCTGGGTCTGTTTCAAGTAATCCAGGATAGGCTTGTTAAAGTGGGGAAAGCCTATTCGGGACAACTTGGTTCAGAAACAGGGCCGCCAGCATCTCAGTGGAAGTAGAAATTCCTTAAGTCCTTTTGAGATGAATCTGTAATATTCATGAGGAAAGTTTTACCACTTTGTGTTTTATAATACATCCTTTGATGTCTTCAAAGTGACAAAGAGTTCCTACACAGTTAGAACAAGTGTTGAATAAGAAGTTTCAGGTGTGTAGGACTGAAAAGAAAGAAGTATAGAAGAGTTTCCACATCACTACCCATCTCCTGTTTGTTTGTTTGTTTGTTTGATCGAGAGTTAAAAATAGAATCAATAGAACTGAGTTCATGTAACAACAAGTGCTCATGGTGTTAGGAGAGGCCAGCAAGGAAAGCCAAAATGTTTACCACTGTGTGAGGAGGTGCAAGCCAAAGGGAGCTTGATGTTGAAAGCAGGACAAGAAGTATGCAGTGTGACCGAATACACACTCCTTAGAGAGCTCGCTCTGCACCCGTCTGTCATAGCCTGCAAAACAGCTCTGCCTCTTATGACTGAAACCAATCTGCAACCATATTAGATTAGAGAGTTTACCTCAGAACTGCACAAAGTGTCCTATAACAACAAGTATCAGGCTTTTATACACATTAACTGGCACTTCTTAAAAATAGGGGGAACACCAATAACAGACAACTGTGTTTCCTTCTGCAGGTGTATGTGTTAAAGAGACCCCACGTCGACGAATTCCTCAAGAGGATGGGAGAGATGTTCGAGTGTGTTTTGTTCACTGCGAGCTTATCCAAGGTGAGACAGCCGTTTTCTTTCTGTGTAACTTGTTGTTAAAGTTTGACTCCACACAACAGATAAATTGCAGAAGAACACAAACAACCTGATGCAGAAACTGACGCCTGTTTTTCTTTCCAAACAGTATACATTGAATAAGTGAAACCCCAGTGTTGTTTGATTTATGGCTGACCTTCTGCAGACACTTGCTCAGATAAAGATTTATTTATGATACCTGTCACTGGATTGCACTGACATCTTAACCTCTAACATTTACTTCAAACTATGTTAACCTCAGCCTTGACTCAGTTTTGTGAAACACTTGTTCAGTTCTAACCTGGTGACTCACTCTGTTGATTAATGAGATTGTAGTTGCGGTGTTTGTCTACAGCACGGGACAGTATGAGGAGTGTTTGGTGACCTCAGTCTGAAACTAAATGCTGATGTTAGAATGAGAGCGATCTTCAGAGTTGCAGAACGGGCCCTATAGCTGACAGGCACAGTATGGATGTGCTCAAACTGAGCATTGAAATCTGATGCAGCTTCTGGGTCAGTGTAGGTTGTAATATTGAAGTTTAAAGGCTTACTCTTAAACATGATACACTTTGAAATACCCTGTAAAGTGCTACAGTATTTACAGACTCATATACCTCATACATAATTAAGTTATAGTTTCTAGAGAGAGAAACGTTGGCTCTCTGCACAGACTTCAAAACAACATATTGGCTCATAGCCCCATATTTGACTTTATATTATATATATCCTTCATTTTGACTATTTGTTTATTTTTATTTGATTTGGGGCTTTTTGCCTTCATCTGAATAGGACAGCGTGAGAGGGACAGGGAATGTAGGGAGAGAGAGAAGGAGGTCAGGGGTTGACATGCACAGAGTCATGCCAGGATCAGGAAGGAAACTGTAGCCTCTGTACATGGGGCGCCTGCACTGCCAACTGAGCTACACCCTTAATTTTGACTTTTTAAATATTTATTTGTGGCATCTTTTAAATTTCTTCTTAAAAGCCTTTTTTACAGACTTGCTTTTATGTGACTTTATCTTTCTAACTGCTTTTACTTCTATTTTATTATTAGTTTAAGTTTTATCCAACTAATTAATTATCTTAAATTTTATTTTATTATTCTATTTGATCATTTATTGTTTAATTTGTTGTTATTATAATAATAATTATTATTATTATTATTATTATTATTATTATTATTTATTTATTTTATTTTTTGTTTATTTTTTGTTTTTTTTCATTTATTATTTGAATGTTCCTAATTTATCCTTTTCACTTTTCTAATTTTCCCGATGTGATGCTGTCTCTTATTCTGAAAACCTCTTTTATTGTCCTTTTAATGCTTTGATTTACTTATCCATTTGTATTTCTTTATTGTTTATTTATCAGCAATGTTCTGAGCCTGCCCTTGTGTTTTTCCTGCTGCTGCAGTACGCAGATCCTGTGTCAGACCTGTTAGACAAATGGGGGGCTTTCCGTAGCCGTCTCTTCAGGGAGTCATGTGTTTTCCACAAAGGGAACTACGTAAAAGACCTGAGCCGTTTAGGAAGAGACCTCAACAAGGTCATCATCATCGACAACTCTCCAGCCTCCTATATCTTCCATCCTGACAATGCAGTAAGTTCTTCAGATGTCTCTTTATATTTCCAGCACAGTATTGACATCCATGAGAATAAGGATACTTAATACTTGTCTGATGCTCACTAAATAAATATAGCTTGTGTGTGTGTTTTATAACATTTACAAAATCTGTAAATTAATCTGCTCTTGTTTTCAAATCTCCAGGTTCCTGTTGCGTCCTGGTTTGACGACATGTCAGACACCGAGCTCCTCGATCTTATCCCCTTCTTTGAGAGACTTAGCAAAGTAGACGATATCTATGATTTTCTCCAGCAGCAGAGGACTTCAAGTTAACAGACACAGGACACTAGGATGAAAACCATCACCAGCGGCTGTCGCCACGGGGCCACGGAGGCTGGTGGGCCAAAAGCTCCACGCTGCTTCCAACTACAAGGACCACACTGCAAAAAATGCCCGTTATTAAATCTCATATTCGTACTGTTTATTGCACAAAAAGGCAAAAGAGATCCTCTGATGAGACTGATGCTTTAGCATCGAAAAGTCCACCAGGATGAAACAACAGTACCTAATCTCAGTCCTAGATTTTCTTTCTGTATCGCTACTTTAACGCTGAATATGAGATCAAATGACTTCTGTAGATATCTTTGCAGTGCAGCTAGTGCGTTGTTGTTGTCGTAATGTGACAGCAGTAACCTATGTAAGTGTGCTGTAAGCCTAGATTGTGTGAACAGTTGTTCAATGCCATTTTACAAATGAACCACATCAGCCATTTCATGTCAGTATCATGTAGCACTCAACAGAAGACATGCAGACATTCACAGCTGCCCCTTAAATCAGTGTGTGTAGTAGAAGACAATCATTAACTGTAGAGGATTATTTGGGATTAATAATTCCTGTAACATGTTGTTTACGACTTTATGAAAAGTTTGATCAGCACTTATGACATGCCCTCAGAAAGCTTTGAACAAACACTGTTTCTTGGAGGACATCAGACTCTGAAAACACCACAGCTTTCTCCTTCAGATTGAAAAAACTGGAACATGGGAAGTCATATCTAGATGTGTGTTGATTGTAGTTTTTACTCACTACATTACAGATGATTAAGAACATCTAATCACTAAACTCAGTCATACTGGAATCTAATGATCACCATTCTATTTGTTATATTCTTTCCAGTGTAGTCACAACACATCGTAACCTTGTTTTCCATAAATCAACAACACACCTGCAACAGATCTGAAAAACACAATGATTCGACGTGAAACTCAGCCTTGTTAGATTTCTCTTCACTGATCTGACATTCACAAACACAGACCTGCCCATGCATAAATGGTCATATCACTTCTGTACATATCTTGATTTTAGTCAATCATTTTGTTTGGTTTTAATGTTGTTTTAATTAATTTTATTTTTATCTTTGAGTTTTTTTGAATCAGCCGCTGCAGTGAGGGGCTCATCAGAAATGTAATTCTGTTAATGTGTGCAGGAGGAGGCTGCAACGTCCACGGCAACTTGAAGGGATATTTCAGGACTTTGAAACCTTGGTCTTAGTTTTTTATTTTTGCATAAATAGATAGTTTGGGCCCGCTTCTGTGAAACAGGCTGTCATGGCTGCTACACAATCTTTTGAGCAAATGTGTCTGATCATAGTACGTCCACCAAAAGTGCTTTTTTTTGCCACAAAGAGGCTCGGATTGTCATAGAAGTGTCTGACATTGTTATTGAATGAACCCTTACAAAGAAAGCATTGAATTGCTGTCTTTGAGACACCAAACTCCATTTGAAAAAGCTCATATTTTGCAGAGCGTCACGGTTAAGAGGTCTGCTCTTATGCTTATGTGACTTAACACTTATGTGGTTGAGTAAGAATGATTTAAGATGCATTGTAACCTGCATGTCATTCCCTCTCTCTTCCCTGCAAAGATGGTCAAAACCTGATCTTTGTAAAGGGATCTCAGGGTGCTGGTTGAGCTCATTGGTGAAATCACACACCCGATGTACAGAGACCACAGTTCATGAAGCGGCAGCTCCACCCTCTGTCATTCCCACTCTCTTGCTTCCCTGCACCCTTCTATCCACTCACCAATGGCGTAATAACTGTGTACAAAGGCCCTTTAGTTTCAATATTTTAAGTGATCACACTCAAAGTAAAGTGTGCCTTCATGTGGCCTGCCTTTCTTAATGATGTCAGATAAGTTACACAATACTCGGAGCCTGTCAGAGCCTCAAACTAATCTTTGCTGGACCTGCTTGAATCAGACACATCACTGTGGAAAAACAGCCTGTCTCCCTGCCGACTGAGACAATCTACTATGACTCTATGTTAATGTGCCTTATCTGCTAGTTCTTTAACCAATGCTACAAAAAAGGGCCTGGTTTTAAAAGTACTGACATTTCTCTTCAGTTAAGTTTGCTGTTTGATTTCAAAGCACACTTTGATGAATACTTTCAGCAAAAGTTTTTTGTTTATAGGATTAACGTGTAACAGCATTATCAGCCTGTTTCTTCAGTTTCACAGGGGAAACTTGAACCAGACATGTGCTCCAGCCCTGATTGATTTTGCCTTGGCCTGGAGTGAGTGTGTGTATCTCTGTATGTGTGTGTGTGCGTGGGTTTCTGTGTGATTGCGCCCGTGTGAGTATTTACATTGTTTTAAGATTTAAAAAAAGATACTTTGGCAATATGTGAAAACCATAACCTGTCTTTGAATAATGATTTAACTTTTTTACTGTATGCAACAAGAGTATTAACCTTGTGACTCAAGTAAAGAAACTGGTTTATGTAAGTGAGTTTTTAAAATTGCTGCTGATTAATGTTGAGATTGAAAATACCACAACTAGAGATATTTTTCATTGCATCAATAAAGCATGTTTTATTGAAACAGGTCATATGACACCACATTCGTATTTCTTTATACCTAACGCTCAACACAACATGGCAGAGGTGGAAACAAATGGAAATATGGAATATGGAACAGGTTTCATATGAAAACATTTATCATTCGCTGTTGGATTCAAACATAACACCAACACAAATTTAAAGCCGGCACACCCTGACCATCAACCAAGGCGATCAAGTCATTTTTGGATTAATTCTTTTCTAGATCTTCTAATTTTTGGCCCAATGTATTTACAATACAAGCCCCCTTGCAACAAGGCATAACTCTTTTCATTCAAACTTGAACTTCCAGTTTCATAAAAGCATGAAAAAACAGACAATAATGAAAAAAGGCAAAATACTGAAATTAGATGACGCTTCTTAAAGCCTGAAGCTAACTGTGAATTTAAGATGCATTTATGTCAACTGAAACCTTTTCAAACTGATGCTGGTGTCAAGTATTCTCACTGTCACACAAAACCATACTCTGATATATGCTGAAATTACACTGAGTGCAAATCAGGTTATACTGCAAGGCAATCGCACAGTTACACATAGAGTCTACATGCCTGATTCTGACAGGAGACAATGACAAAATAGTCCCTTTCAACAGTCAGCTGCAATCAGTGATGTTTGGAGAAACTACAGAGGAGTAGAACAGCAACCGGGCTAACAATGTGTAGCATTACCTATTTCTAGAGTTGTATGACGTTAAAACCAAAAGCAGTTTGAACTGACCTCATGGAATAAGTGTCACAAGGCGCTTACACAATTGAATGATTTTGTTGCTCTTTTTTTAAATAGAAGTGTCCCTTTAAATTCAGATATCTTCACATCCTCTTAACTCACATGTTGTACTGATTCATGAATCGTTCCTTTGGTTTTTACAGTATTCAAATCAAATATTTATTGTCACAAATTCACATTCAGCATGAACCTCCACAGCACAGTTACAGTCGAATCACTTACACATGGAACATTATTTACATCCAAACTGCACTTTGCATTATGATTAAGAAACTTAAAAACATCCACACACTCTAACAATGACACAAAACAGATATGTAGTTCATTAGATGTAAGTTACTGAAAGAAAATCGAATTCCTTAAACAATAAAACTGCATGAAAATCCATCACAACCCTGTTTAAACCACTTTTATAGACATTTCTTTTGTAAATATATAAGCAAAGTCAATGTCACAACTCAAAGGCATCAATCAGTGTCAATTAGGTGATGACAGGTCAAAGATGGTGCTCAGGGATCGCCTGAAATTTGAGCAGAGAAAAAATTAGACTGACAAGCAGACAGCGTCAGTCAACAGGTTTGACCTTATTCTGTCACAAAGCAGTCACGTGTAATCCGTCCAAACTGTGAGTTTTTACTCTACAGTTAAAGAAGCCATGTTGCAATTAGCTTCCATTATACGTCTGTATTGTTTTGTGACTTTTCTGTGATTACAAAGTCTGGACGAAGTGCTGAGATAAACTGTCAGAAGGTCAACTTAGACTCAGACTATCAGAACCAGGTAAGACCATAGACTGCACATTAAAACAAGAGTTCACAGACTGTAGCAAAAACATTTAGAGACACCTCCTGACTCCCTGCAGTATACAGTAGGTCAGTTAGTTGGTTTCATGCTGAATTATGATCAAGTGTTTATTTTTCAGATATGTTTAGTTTTATTAGTTATTTGATGTTAAAAAGAGGATGATTGACAGCTCTGTTGTTGCCTGCTGCAGCGTTCTTTATCGGATCTGCAGAATAGAGGAAGAGCCAGAGGAAAGGTAACAAACTGGAGTCTGTCTGTAACGAGTTAGTACAAGGAACTAAAGTCATTCTAAAAAAGTAAAGAGGATACAGTTGAGTTATTTGCCTCTGAAGTGTCTCTGATAAGTGACATTAATTAGATCTTAAAGTGGAGATATTTAACAGATAAACACCTCAGAGTACAAATCTTCAGAAGTTTTTTGAGTCACTTCCCACCCCTTATTCATCTGTAACATCTAAGGTCAGTTTATAGACACTTTTAACTTTCTTTCTAGGTCAAACATGTCTTCTGCTGGAGCTGATCTTCATTATTGGCACTACATCAGATCTTGAAATGGTTCACCTCCATAGTCAGATGTATGAACATAGCACTTTCTTTAAAGCCCACATAATAAAACAAGTCTAAAAATAGTTTACTCCTCTGCACATTTAAGAAGCCAAAGATGGTTTTGTAGGTCTGTGTGCTCTGTATTGGCTGACCTACATCGCTGGTAGAACCATAAACACCTTATATTATTTACAGAATGCAGGGCACATGTAGCCAAAACATTCACTGTATTTATTACTATGCGCTACATGTGCAGCGCCAAGTCATGCAACACACTTAACACGTTATGTTGCCAGCTGGGAATCAGGCTGGAGGCTTTAAGTATTGATTCATATTTGACTTGTTCTGGTGCCACAGGTGTAAATATTGCTCCTTTGCTGAGTAGTTTAACAGTTTTAAAAACATCATCACATTCTGACACATTTTACTCTCATTTATTGAGATTGCAGCGATCCACTTCAATTGATGCTTCCTCAGACTTGTGGACTTACTCAATACTATGTTATTACCTCCATCTAGTGGTAAGTTGATTGATTACATCACTTTTAGTTCCACCTGCTGGTCACCTCGGTTCATTGTTATGCACTGTCATCTAATAATAAAAGGCTCTCTCTAGCACTTCAAGGAATATTCTGACATGTTTGTTTTGACACCAGGTTGTATAAATGCAATTCAACACTTGAGGAGATCATTTCTATCATGTGCATACCAATTATGAACCTGTGCAAATATAGAAGTGGTAATGATTCCACTTGCTATCAATAGCCACTATTTGTCATTAAATACATCATTTTTTCTCAATGTACCTTCTTTTTGCGAGCAAAACTGGGATTGGTATTTTGTGTTTAACATAAGCGCCCTCTGCTGGTCAGAGTTGAAAGTTGTGCAACATGTTGTGTTGATTTGTGTTAAACTCTGCTTAAATCAATCAATCAATCAATCTTTATTTGTATAGCGCCAAATAACAAAAAACGTTATCTCAAGACGCTTTTACAAACATAGGAGCTCTAGACCACTCTATGTCAATATATATCTAATCTATCAGAATATATATCTAAAAAAAAAAGAAATGTTCATCAAAGACCACAGATTGAATAAATACGTTCACTTCAGTTATTTTTCTCTGTGACAGTTATTTATCCATGTGATATGTTTGACAGAACATCCAAGTGAAATTTAAAACACTTCTGTGATGATATGGATTTGCTTCCTGCAAAGCTACACTCCTGCAAAGTCTATGAGGTCTGCTGGTCAGAAACTTCTTGTGGTCCCCAAGACCAGGCTGAAAAACAGGGGTGGCCGTGCCTTCTCGGCAGTGGCCAAACTGTGGAACGAGCCCCCCCCCCCCCCCCCCATGTTAAACTGTCCCCAACATTAACGACTTTTAAATCCTGTCTTAAAACATATTTTCACTCCTTGGCTTTTAACCCAGCATGAGAGTTGTGTGGTCTCTGTCTCTGTTTGTTCTTTTCTTTATTTGTATTTGCTCCTACAGTGTTTTTATTTTATTTGTTATAATTTATTTTATTTTTTTGTTATTTTAAATATTTTTTAAGTGTTTTATGTGTTTAATTCTGATTCTTTAATGTTATTGTATTTTATTTTCTGACAGTGTTTTATGTGTGTTTTTTACTTATTTTACCTCCCTGTGTGCAGCACTTTGCTAAACTTGATTGTTTTTTAAATGTGCTACATAAATAAAGCAGATTGGATTGGATTGCTTTAAAGTAATAGTCACTCACCACATTAGGCTTTACTAGCTAGATTATAGCTTCATCATTAATCATTGTGGTGTGGCAACACTATCAAGTATGAAGTATTTTCCTTAGCTTATTTCCTCTACAAAGCTGGCTGTCTGAGGCTTAATATGCTTCTGTTGTTATCAGAATAAACTGTGCTGAAGCCAAAAGTGAATGTTTATGGCTGGTTCATCACACAGGGAAAGAGACAGAGTACATGTCCACTCCCGGAACTATGTACTCACTTCAAATAGTTAATAAAACAAGATCAATCTATTTCCACATGACTGAAAGAAATGTTACTATTAATTCATCCAAAATGTACTGGCTTTCATTTTACTATTTCAGGTACATGAAGCTGGTCAAAATATAGTCACAACTAAAAGTAAACTGAAGATAAAATGCTAAATATTTTGAACTGTTAATGCCCTTAACCCCTTCTTTTTATCCTTACCCAGCACCCGAAGCTGTGCTCTGCTTTTTGCTTTCCCGAAGGTAAACTCCACCTCTCCACTCATGTCCGGGGAGGTCTGTCTGAGGGTCAGCCTGTGGACTGTGCCCATCTTCTCCAGGAGGACCAGAGAGCTGGCCTGTAAGGGTTCCCCGCTCAGGCTCCACACAGGGGCTTTGAGGACCGGGGCTGAGACCTCACATTCAAAGCAGGCCTCATCTGGAGCCGTGACCTCCACATCCGTCAGCTCTCTGACCATCTGCAGGGACTGGGCTGAGTCAGAGCACAAACAAGAGGGAGAGCTGTTAGTTCACAACTCATGTCTTCATTCTCTTTCTTATGAGCAACAAAATCCCAAATCATTTAGTTAGAGGTGGAATCTAAAAGTTCAAAGGGGTTCATTTTCAACTCACTTTGTGTGAAATATCCCATGTTCAGTTTTCTGTCAGCGATGTAAAGTTATCTTGACGAATGAGGATGCTAGTTTGCTGATTTTGTCTTACTGTTTATTTTCTGAAAGATATCTTACCTGCTACATCTGGCCCCCCTTTAAAGCTGCTGTTGGTAGTCAGAGGGACTAGTCAACACTATCCCTCACAACCAGATTTCCTCTTAGCCCCCCCCCCCCCCCCCCTGTATACACTCATGATAGTGCCGTACTCATAATCAAATCAGAGGACTTAGTAGGGGCCGCCCCTCAACCAATCAGCATGGAGGATTGGAGAGTAGCCATGATTGGTCCTTGATAACGGGAACAAGGGGAATAATAACATTGCTTTATACATAGGTATTAGAAAACACAGAGATTTCTTAATAGTCTCAAATTACTTCACTTGCTGATGAGTACCGATGGGCATTCTGACCTTTTCTCCAAACCCAGCAGGAAAAAAAGAAGCACTTTTTACACCATTCCTACCAACAGCAGCTTTAACAGGAAGCCTAAGCTGTGTTTTAAATACCACAATGTATCATGATAATTTAATTTCCCTCACTAAAATTACATTATTTTTAAATACATTTTAATTCCAAACTCTAGTTTTTGAAACTGCTGGTGATTCTGAGTGTTTGTGTTACTGTTTGTTTGTGTGTCATGGTTTTTATGCAGGGCACCTCTCAACCCCTAAAAGCCATCAAGTGTTCATTAATAACATATCAATGAATGACAAAAGTATTAATAGGTTAAGTAAAATGAGGTTACATTTTGTTCTGTTTTTATCCTGTTAGAATCAGAGACGCTACATGTGTTAGCTTTGTTTCACCAGTAGGTGGAGCTCTGAGGTCAGGTTTAGAATCCCCCACTCGCTGAGTAAGCATCAGCACAGGTGGCAGCTCTATGTTAGTGAGCTGATGGGGAAAAGAAGTGTTGAAGTTCAAGTATGACAATTCAAGACCAGGCAATTCTCCCTTATACACTTATTGTTGGTACACAATTATCAACACTTTACAACTACCAGTAAATAACTGTAGTAGCAAAGTATACACTACCAGTCATAAGTTTGGACACACCTTCTCATTCAAGGGTTTGTATTTATTGTAATTATGTAAACATTGTAGATTACTACTGAAGACATCAAAACTAGGAAAGAACATATATGGAATTATTGAATGAACCAAAAAGTGTTAAACAAAGCAGAATCTGTTTTATATTTTAGATTCTGTAAAGTAGCCCCCTTTTTCCTTCATGACAGCTTTGCACACTCTTGGTATTCTCTCAGTCTGCTTCATGAAGTGGTCTCCTGGAATGGTTTCTAATGAACATGAGCCTTGTCAAGAGTTCATTTGTAGAATGACTTGCCTTCTTAATGTGTTTGAGACCATCAGTTGTGTTGTTCAGAGGTAGAGTTAGTACACAATGGATAGCTATACCTTTTTGACTACTTTTTCTTCTTTTTTTTTTTTTTTTTTTTTCTCTTGTCTGCATATATATTTCTGGTTTGCGTCATGTTTGTCACAAACTTTCAAATATTAATGCAATTTATTCTTGCAGCAAAAGAAAAGAAAGAAAACCTTTTTCTTCTGTGCTTGTGACTGTGTGCATGCAACCATCACCATCCCTCTTAGAACTCTGGCCTATCTTTTATTGACAGCTAATATCATGTTCTGTAAAAGAGGGCGTGCACACCTAGGTGGACCAAAAATAAAAATAAAAAATAAGAGAAAGTGAAAGAAAGATTACATAAGGATATACAAAGGGACAGGGAAAGAGAAGGAGAGAGAGACCTAACACACTTAGATGGAGAGGGACCATCTCACCATGATGCCAAAAAAAAAAATCCTTGGGGTGATTCTAATGATTAAGCAACCCTTAGTGTCCACAATCATTACTGAAGCTAGGGTCGCAGAGGGTTGCCGCCGTGCTGTGTTCTATTTGTGTAACGAGACCACCACTGGTGCAGATGAAACCACTTGGGTCAGATCAGCAGAGTGGTACGGCATGGCACCCGGGCCGCGAGAGCAGTCAGACCGAAGGACCCAACCCGCCGCGGGAGACCCAGGCCAGGGGACAAGCCAAGGACCCAGACCGGAAGCAAACAGGTACCGCCGGAGCACCCAGGGCGACCCCCAGGTCACCCAGTAGGAGGAAAGGGGGGCGAGGGGGGAGAGATCCCGCAGCCCCCCCAAGGGACACCCCCACAACACCGCCCCCACAGCCCCCCAAGACGGAGCCAAAGGAGCCACCAGGGCCGAGGGGGCCCGGCACCAGGAGCAGACAGCCAGGCAGACGGGCAGGACCAGGACCAGAGCCCGCCAACGGGCGCGCCGGAGCGGGGCAGGGCCAATCCCCCCCGCCCCCCCAGACGGCCCGACCACTCCCCCCAGCCACGCCCCCCACCCACGCCCCGCGACTGATGGACCAGGCCGCGGGGGCATGGAGGGACACCCCAATGGCTGCCGTGGTAACACCCCCCCAGCTGCGCGCCCCCCCACCCCCAAAGAGGACCGCGAGGGAACCCCGGGAAACCCGGCCCCGAGGGCAGCCGCGGACCAGGCCCCCACAGGGGAGGGGGCAGCAGGGGGACGGAGGGTGACAGGGACCCCAGCCCTATTTGACTACTGTTGTAATCCAGATTATGGTAAAACCAGATTATTTCATAGTTTTGATGTCTTCAGTATTAATCTACAATGTTGAAAATAAGTAAAATAAATAAAAACCATTGAATGAGAAGGTGTGTCCAAATGTTTGACTGGTAGTGTATATCTGAATACTTAATTAAAGTGTCTTGGAAGCAGATCACCCTTCATGTTGCCTCGTGTATTGTCAGATGGGTGCAGAGTTTGTAATTGATCGTGACATATCTTACCCTCCACCGTTAATTTTGCAGAGCATGAATGCTCTCCAACCTGCACGCTGTATGTGCCCTCATCGTGTAGCGCCACCTCCTGGATGATCAGTTTCCGGTAACAGCCTTCACTGCAGATCTCAAAGCGCTCAGAGGGCAGGATGACATTGCAACCTTTGTACCAGCGGATGCTACATCTGGGATTAGACACAGCACAGTCCAGGAGCACACGGGTCTTCTCAAGGGCCGTCTTATCCTCCAGAGGTTTCACTATGTTGACAGGAAGCTCTAGACAAGGTGACATTTATGTTAAGGAGTTTGTAGTATAATTGGAAGACTAAAGAAATCAGAAGACCTCTGGCTTGATAAAAACACTGCTGTTTCTAAAAGTTGACACATCATCCTCCCTTTATGACCCCTTTTTGAAATAAGAATCAAAAATCAGCGGTATCATTATACCTTTGATGTCCAGCAAAGCAACAGATTCAACTTGTCTAGCGACAAACTTGATCTCTCCAGAGTCCTCTGCTCGCACATTGCACATTAGAAGAAAATGTTTGGTCCCTGAAATGACAGTACAGGTGTCAGCACACAATATTTCAATCTACATTCATGGGATATTATTTACAGGTCAAGCTGACCTTCCTGGCGGATCTTGATGGTGCTGGTGGGCTGTATCCTCTCGCCATTTTTGTACCACTCTCCTTGCACATCCTCCACTGAGATCTCACAAACAAATACTGCATTCTGATCTTCTTGGATGTCCAAGTCCTCAAGACCCTGAAGGATCTTCAGCTCACGCTCTGTGTAGAGAATTAATATGAAGTGGAGACCGCTTAGCAAAATCAAAGTGACAAAAAAGAAATTAAAAACAACAGCAATGTTAAAATAAATTGAGGAACAAATTTTCATTTGAGCAGTGGACAGTAGTTCTACAATACCAGGAATAATCTACTCAAAACTGCTGCCTTAGCATGTAATTATGTGTTTTTGTATTTATTTTTTAGCAGAAGCATTAAATTATTGTGCATCATTCTATTAGCTGCCAATATAGTTTACTAGTGTTGCATTTTTTTGAAATCACATTTTAATTCAGCTAATTACTTTTTAACAAACATTCACAATTATAAACTTTTCTAAACATGCAAAAAGAAAAAAAAACGACAAAATGCAGCACAACTCTAAAACCTTGCACAGTTACAAAAAAAACCCAACTATAATAACTCAGGCAATAACTGCACATGGTTATCCAACCAACCTACCCACCAATGGGAGATGTGAGAGCGTTACTTGTCCCGCCCTCACAGGTGAGACAAGTTTTCAAAAGAGAGCGAGAGACGTCAATCAAGTTTTGTCTAACCAAGCAAAACTCAATACACCTGAGTGGGAACAAAGCTGGCCTCATGAAGGGGTAAGGAAGAGTGAAATGCTTGTTAAATGTCTGTTACTTCTCCCCAGGGAAAGCATTGAAGAGGTGGTATCACACAAGAGCAGGGTAACTACTACAGCCAACATGGAGGGGGCTAACAGCAGATGGCAGCAGCGAACAGGTAGGGGAAGTAGCTTTGTTGCCTAAATTGAGCCGGTGCCACACATTTTGCTAAGTCACTTATTTTAGGATAAGTTAATTTAATTGATTACTTTATTATAGTTTCTACACCACTACATACTGAATTGTGCATATGGACAATGTGTGAGTGTAACACAGTTATTATGCAGCTTCAGAGCTCAATGTAATATTTGATTGAGTCCCAGTTACCTGCAGTGTTGATTAGCATGTGTGCTATCAGTTATGAAGCTAGGGAGTCACTTAGACAATGCCCTGTTACTAAGTTGGCCTTATCTCTTGAAAAACTACTGATTCAAAGTTAAATAAAAGGAATAGTGGTGTGTCTCAGTCCGCTAATACGACTGTAGCATAGCTTTACTGTGCTTATTTTGTATTTCATTGAAATGTCTGATAGCTTTGTTGTAGCCTTGTGTGTTTATTCCATAATTCTGGATAACTGTGTTTTAGTAGATATTTACAATCATGATCCGCAATTTATATTATATTTCTTTTGCATTTTGTTAACACACCTCCTTTTGCTTTCATGATTACAGCCCTACCTCTCCTTGTTCTTTCACTCAGGATACAGCACAGCTGAACTGCAAAACACCAGGCCCTTGTCTATGATTTATACAATGTTGATGTCAGACTTTACCGTAGACCTCCACCGTGCAGGATGTAGTAACATCTCCAGCATCACAGGTGAAGATGCCAGAATCACCGACATTACATTTCATGATCTGAAGAAAGCGTTTCCTTCCCATTGCATAAATGCGCAGGTCCTTGGTTGGCTTCACCTCAACCCCATCCTGGAGAGAAAAAACCCACAAATATTGATTAACTGAATCATTTCCAAACAATATACTGTATAAGGAGCTCTAAAATAAAAAAAGTTAACACTTGCCTTGAGCCATTTCACGTTAACATTATGTCTTGATAGCTCACACTCAATAGAGATTATCGCCCCATCAGGGAATTTCTGGTCTTCCAGTTTTCTGAAAACGGTCACTGGGGGCTCTGTCAGGGTAAAAAGAGGCTCAGTTAGGCAAACCAAACACATATTTATTTTAATTTAAAGAAGCCCACACAGTTAAGTTATGTGGACTAATTCAACGCGATGACATTTTCATCCAATTGTCATCTTCAGCTTTTCACCCCTGAGCTCAAAGGGATGATGCATACTGAGTGACCGGGTATGGAGCGGATTATTTTACAGCATGGGGTTAAACTAGCACCTGACAGGATAGACTGAACAGTTACCGCGTTTCAATAGATCATGCTAGGCTATTTTATGTTTGTAATGTGAGACTAGATGAAGGCGACGGTGGCACAGCCGCCACTGTATTCTATTATCATGCCTCCGCTGGTTGGCATGTGGTCTATTGAGAGTATTGCTCTGTGCTGTACAATGTTTGTGAGCTGAAAAATAAACAAGAGCTTGTATATTATTTATATTAACACTAACCACATTATGGTTAGTAATGACTGTGTTTCATACATTTCAAAAGGGAATTGTGGAAACATAAGACCTAAATCCAATGGATGATGGGCTGTTTTTTTTTTTTGCTTTAACTTAAACTTACAGGTAAACTATATCTGAGCAAAGTATCATCAAACAAGTGCTTGTTTTTTCCACTGACAGGCTGCAGTTGTCACTGTGCTGTGTAATGACCGTGCAGACAGGATTGTCAGACTGTTGGTTTTCAGGTAAGGTCTTTTTTTTTTACTGGAAGCAGCTGTTTACACAGCTCTCTTCAAAGACATCAGACTCTATTGACAAAAACTGTAATTAACCTTGCAAACTGTAGGAGTCACTGGTCTACGACTGCCTTGTGTGGTTAGTTTTTGTGTATTATTGTGTTGTGTTAGATCTGAGGGTGCCTTTCGACCAAGAGTTCCGGGATCTTTTAGTCCCCAGACCTACTTTCCCCTGAAATAAAAGGTTCCTGTGCCCCCATTGTTGTCTACGTTTGGACCGCGGGCTGAAGTCCCGGGTAGATTGTGTAAATCAGGCCAGTGACGTATGGAGAAAAAAAAAGTAAATGCACTACACCACCAGACCAGTAGAGGGCAGTAAAACAAAGACGAATGCCATTCATCACAGATGACACCATAGAAGCAGACGGAAAGGCAGGTATCATTATGAGCAACACAACAGTTAGCCTGTTAGCATGAAGAGACTCAGCTGGTCTGTTTTAGATGGTGCTATATTTCATCACAGATGGATTCACTGAATCAACACGTGAGAGGAGATAAGAGCGAGTAGCAAAGACGTTTCAACACGGCTTTAAAATCCTTTTGAACTCAAGAAGCCATGATCGCAGAGATCGGCCGGTGTTTTGGTTTAAACAGCGACCCTGTTAACTGGAGACTTTCAGCCGGATGCATCCCTCATAAACGTCTTTAGACCATCATTAAATATCTGATGAGGATATTTTGAAATCTTAATAAAAACTAAACTAGTTTGCATTCCCAGGAACTCCCTCTGTGTTTCAACAGCTGTGTAAACTCCACAAACACTGACACGTTCAGCTGAAGGTCTCCAGTTTACAGGGTCACTTTTAAAACCGGAACACCGGGAGAGACTCATTCACGGTGGGCTGAGAGAAGACTACTGTTACAAGCTGCTAAATCAAGAGAATCACAGCTTCTTCTTTTGAAAAGTACACACACATACAAAAAAGATAGAACAAATAAAAACTAATGAAAGAAAGAGAAATCAAGAGAATCACAGATGTGTGTGATGTTATTGTGGACGGCCGGCGGGATAGAAACACTGCGGTTAATCTACCAATCAGACACGTTCAGCATTGCAGGCCCTGCCCCCTGTTAGTCTAAGGACCTTTGAAAAGTACTACCCCCCTAGCAGGGGCTTTTTAGGGGGGAGATTATCTACCCCTGAACTAAATTTAGACCCTGGGTCCACCGGTCGAAACACACGTAGTTCAGGGGTTAAGTTCCTCTGGTCAAAAAACGCCTTGAGAAACTCTTAAACTCCAAAGGTACACAACACAGACAAGGAACTAATCGAGGCACTAGAGGACCAACTCCTGTGATCTGCAAGGTGAAATGATGGAATTTGTAAAAGGAATGTGGTCACTTGTAAGAGGATGAGGTAGTGACTTAAAGATCTTAAAATAAAATAAGTCTATCTGTGTAGGAATACTTTCAATTTTCATGCAAGTTTGCATGGTAGGAAATACAAGTACTTCAAGTTGGTGTACTTCAGTCAGGGCCATTTGCCTTCAGCTGATAAAGCCATGAAGAGGTATTGTTGTAGCAGCAGGCATGAGGAATCTAAAACTTTGAATCCTCTGTATGGACATTACTGTACAATGGATGTAATAGAAAATGACACTCTGTATTGCTACAACAGGGAGATCAAATTTTTTCATCTGTATTTTGTAACACCATCCAAATCCTGTTTTCTTTATAACATACCCTTCACAACAAGCCTCGCAGATGTCTTCAAATTCTCTACACCGAATGTAAACGTTCCAGTGTCCTCTACTGAAAGGTTAGAGACAGTGAGGCTGTGGACTTGTCCTTTGGCACTCATACGGAAGTGATTTGTGGGCTTCAGCTTGATCCCGTTTCTTGTCCAGGTGCCTGAAACGTTTGGATGCGAGAGCTCCACTTCAAGAGATGCTGTTTCTCTCTCTGTGGTTTTGATGTCCTTCAGCCCTCTCTTGATTGTGATCTTTCGAGCTGTAAAGACAATTTAGGGCTGTGTTAAGAGACATACTTCTCTAGTCCAACAAGTGACTGTTAGCTCACTACTTTGTTAGTGATTGTTGTGCTCGTACTCTTCAGCAAAATGATAAACAAAGGTAATGTTTGAAAGAAACAGTAGCTGACAATTTCAATCCACTCTGACACCAGTAGCCATGGTGTCCAATCTATGTTGCAGAATAGACTTGGACTCTGTTATGTGAACAGCAGTCTACAGCTAAACAATACAAGCTGGCACACACAGACAAGATGATATTTTAGTCATTTGAGTATGGGGCTTTACACAAAAGCCTCATCTGAAAGTGCCAACATTTTTCACTTATTCTAACACAGACAAGCATTCCCCGTGGAAAAAAGGAGTGTTTATTTTGGAGACCTGATGACAACAACCTTAGTTTTGAAGGCCAGGGTATAAATTTAGATGCAATGAGAGGAGATCCAAATTCATAGGAGGTGCCAACAGCAGCCTGAAGTCCTGACTGTCCCCTTCCCACCCACGCTAGTGTTGAAAGAACAGCCTTTAATTCAACCATTGGCCAATGGATCATAGGACTAAGAAATATAAGCAGCCTGTACCAAGAAAAACAAACCTAAGCACATCTTAATCACTACAAGATGTCTGTTTTATAGTGTGTCAAGCTTGCAGCTTTAAGACATTAAAGGGGTGCTTGTCCTCTGGAAATGTAACTTTGTTAATTCCTATTCTCCTTATTGAACAGAAGCATTGCACTTCTTCTAATTTATGAGGAATTTCAAAAGCATCAGGTGGTTTGATCCCTGACATCAGAAATCATCAGGACTTTATGTGTCAACACAGAAAAACTAGTCTGAGAGTCTGCTTGGACTGTGAGGCCATCACCTGTTGGTTGCCATCATGTTCCAGTACAAGTGCCACCCTGGTCCCCAGTCACTCAAATTACTCTTACTCAGTTAATTGAGCTTTGCCTTCAGAAGAAGAAGCAATGGAAGTGGAGTCGTCTGCAATGGCGGTAAACAAACAGCAACAGGGCATAGTGAGAACACGTGCACACTCACGTTCCACTGTGAGCTGGGCTTGCGTGCGGTCATGGAGGGTTTCACAGCTGTAGGTGCCCCGGTCAGACATGGCCAGTGTGTGGATGGTGAGACTGTGTTTTCGGCCATTGTGCTTCAGGGTGTACTTGGCTCCGGGGTGGATCAGCACCCCTTGTCTCATCCACTGCACCTCTCCAGAGTCCACACTCACCTCCAGCTCCAGAGTTGCCTCACTGTACTCTTCAGCTGTGACTGGTGCCATTTTCTTGGTGAATGACACCTGTTGCTCTAAAAATAAATTTAGCAAGTTACTAGATCTCTGCGTAATGTCAGTGTTCAGATAGACCAGAAGATCAGCAAAGCTACACTGCAAGTTCAAGCACAGCAAGCAAGTGAAATGGTCTGAGGAGACTGGCCTCATGCCGTGGCTCACACCTAAGCCATTTGTCTCCGTCAGTTACTTGAGGAATTCAAACAGGAGAAGGTGCCAAGCACTAACTGTTGACAGCCCCTCTTTATAAGTTAACTCTCATCTTGAAGAGTCAATATGTTATAATGTATGCTTATGGCACTCAGACATTCAGAGTATCCTGCATTCTTGTTCACTTTCACTCCAGTATTTCTGAAAACAGCTCACAGTTGAAAATATGGTAATAACAACCGGAGAGATATAAGGTTATTGAAGAAAACATGGCTGTTAAATGATTAAACTTGTGTGATTCACTGAGACAAATGTGTGTGATCAAACTGCATGGGGCTACAACCCACCTTGAACCTGGAGTTCTGCCTCTGAAACCAACCCCTCGGCATCAGCTGTCACTCTGGCGCTATCTGAAACCCTGCAGTTGTGGATGCAGAGCATGTGGCATAGTCCGTTGCTTGAAATGAGAGTGCGCTCATTCACAGGTACTTGCTTGCCATTTAGGCGCCACACCAACTTAGTGTCCTCTGGTGAAACCACACACTTAAATACTGCGTCTTCTCCTTCACAGATGGTGATGTTGCGAAGCTCTGCTATGAACTCAACAAGACGGGGAGCTGCAGGCGAAGCGATCAGCTGAATTAGATTCACCGTGACTCACATTATTTTCTCCTACATGCCTTAAAGTTGTCTGATTTGGAGTAAACTTACTTTCTACAGCGACAGTGGCTGAGGTCCTGTCATCTGTGGACTCACAGGAATATTCTCCAGCATCTTCGTCCTGTACTTGATGGATGGTAAAGCTTCGCTCCCGACCCTGTGCCCTTATCGTGTGCCGACGACTTGGCGCGATCTCTTTGCCATCTTTTAGCCACTGAACATCTCCTTTGAGCTTGCTGATCTCACAGCGTAATATAAGGCTACTGCCCTTCAAAGACACTGTGTTCTCCAAAGGTCTGATGAATTTCCCTGTCGGTTCTGATGTGCAGGAAAACAAATACAGAGACGGTAACTTCAGACAATCACACATCAGTTAAAGTTAACACGGAAAAAGTGATGACATTTTCTTTAGCAGTGCCAAATTCTTACCTTTAACTAAAAGACTGAAATACATCTCATCTGTGTTTACGTCACAGACATATTCTCCCGAATCTGACAGCTGCAGGGGATTAATGATGAGCTTGTGGATATTACCCTCACTGGAGATGTGAATGTTGTCCTTGTTCAGTAGTTGGCCATCTTTCAGCCACCGGACATTAGTTCTTTCACGGCTCACAATGGCACACAGTGTGACACTCTCACTTTCACAAGCTGAGATTGTATTACTCTCATCTTTATTCACAAACGTGGCCGGTGGCTCTGAGGATAATGAGACGCTTGATAATAAGTTGCATGTTCATGTTCTCAAACATTCGGTGAATCAAACAGAACTTTGAAGTGAGATGTTGCAGAGTAAGTCAGCTCTTACCTGGAACCTCAACAATTGTTATCAATTTGTCATCGATGGCATCACAAATATACTTTCCAGAATCTGAGGGCTGAAGTCCAGAGAGAACAAGTTTCCTCACTACGTCATGGCTGTCAATTTTTATGCGAGAGTCTGGTTTCAGTATCTCGCCGTTCCATAACCAGTGAACAGTGGCGTTTGGCCGAGACACCTCACACTCCAGAACAAGGTCATCTCCTGCCATCAGAATATGATGCTCTGGGTTGCCTGAGTTTCCAATGATCTGTACTGGAGGCTCTGGACACAAAACATAGCATTATTTTATCCCTGAGGACAGGAAGGACGGATAAGAAATGCATTGCTTAGTTGTATGATCACCTTTGACAGTGATATAGAAGATCATCTTATCATCCTTTGCATCACAGGTGTACTCTCCTGAGTCTTCCAGTCCAGCATTAAGGACAACCAGAGATCGGAAAACCCCCTGCTCCTCGCTACAGTATCGTTCAGTGTCATCAATTAATTGATTATCTTTGTACCAGCTGACAGAGGCAGTTGATCTTGATAGCTCACATACAAGAATGATGTCATCTGACACTAAGAACTGCTTTTCTGTTTTTGCATCAGTTTTGCCAAGAATTTTTACGGGCAACTCTGAAAATGAACAGAACAGAAAATCTATTGAGAAACAAAATCTTCAGGTTTTTGTCATGACTCCAAAGTTTGGTAATCCGGTCTATAAAAGTAAGCTGTATGGTACAGGGCATACACATTTAAGGTAATTACCTCGCTCCAACTGGAGAAAAAAGTGTACCAATATAGACCATGATCCATGTAAATAATGGTTGTACAATATCTATATATATATATATTCAGAGCTTGTAGAAGTAGAGGAGAATTTAGGGACTTTTGAACATCCATCAGAGCTTTCAGGTTTTCTTGTCATTTTGGACTACACAGTGAAATAACGTACCTTGCACTTTTACTTGGAAATCCATCACATCATCCTTTGCATCGCAGACATATTGCCCAGCATCCTCGACTGTGAGTGAGTGGATGGTTAATTGACGCAGGACACCATCTTCCAGGATGGTGGTATTTCTGGAGTCTTCTACTTCGTCCCCATTCTTCTTCCAGCTGACCTCTGCATTAGACCTTGAAACTTCACAGTCTAGCACAAGTGTCTCTCCAGCCACCTTCTCCACTCTACTCGCCATCTTCCTTGGGCGTACAAAGCGCACCGGAGGCTCTGCATGAGAGAACTTTGGGTAAGAACCACTAAACATTGACAAAAGTAAACATTTTTAATATATCTTCACTTTCTTTACCTGCTATGTTTACAAAGAAAGTCATGGAGTCGTCTGCAGTATCACAGACGTATTCTGCAGAATCTTTGACGGTAGTCTCATGTATTATAAGTCTTCTGTAGACACCATCAACCTCCAGAACCAGGTTGTCATTCTCCTCCACTTCAAGTCCGTCTCGATACCAGCGCACCACTGCGTTAGGCCGTGAGATCTCACAGCTCAGTACCATCCTCTCAGAGGTCTGCTGGCACAGCTCCATTTGGGACTGACTTGGGGACACAATCCGCACTGGAGGTTCTGGACAGAGTTATTATCAACCCGTTTAGTCATCACTCATTTAAAAAGATGCTGATGCTTTACAGTAAATAATACATCTACACTTGTGCTTTTCTGCATGTCTGAAATTTCTACACAGTGTGTATGTTCAGTGTAGGATGATGGATTTTACCTGTTATATTAAGATGGAAGAATATTGAATCATCAGCTGTATCACAGACATACTCTCCCGAGTCCTCGACTCCACTGGAAAGAATCTTCAGTCGTCGATAAGGGCCTTCGACCTTGAGCTTTATGTTCTCGCTCTCTTGCAGCTTTTGGCCATCTTTGTACCAGCTGACAACACCGTTTTGACGAGACAATTCACAGCTCAGAATGATCTCCTCCGGGACGTGGCGGTCAAGATGGACATCCTCCTTAGGATAAGTTATCATGACTGGAGGTTCTATGAAGAAGAAGATACTAAATGAACCAGTTATTTCTATGGATTATTCACAGCGTAACACTGGTAAGGTACATTTACAGAATGTTTGTACTTGAAGTAATCAGGTGCTACTTTCTTACCTCGCACATTCACCTTGAACAGTAAAACATTGTCGCCTGCGCGACAGGTGTAGGTGCCTGTGTCAGACAGTTGGGCTTGATGTACTGTGAGGTTCCTCTTGGTGCCCTCTGCTTGCATGGTAGTATCACTGCTTGGTTGCATTTCAGTTCCGTCTTTGTACCACTGGACTTCACCATCAGCCCTCGACACCTCACAGGACAGAACGAGCTCTTCCTGTTCCACAACACTCTTGAAGAGGTCCTCCTCCGGGATATCGGCAAATGTCACCGGCGGGGCTGCAGAAAACATAACACCCAAATGTTACTTGTTGATTTAAAGTAGCACTCACTGTTTTTGCTCACACATGCAAAAGCTGTAAGGGCAGGTTTTTCGAAGCTTAGACAAGCCTTGCCATCTAAACAACAACTTAGGTTTTATAATGATAAGTGGGTATTAAGACTCTTGAAGCAAAACCAAATGAAAGCTCTGCACTGAAGCATTGGTACAACCAGTGATGCATTGAAAAACAGCCAACTCATCAGAAGTTCTGCTGTTGTTTCAACAAGCCTTGGGTGTTAATGATGTGTATGAAAAGCTACCACATGTTCAGGTTAGGTTATTTAAAGGGAAGTCAGCTATGAGGGAAATGATGATGATCAGGTTGTGCTTCCTTCTGAGATATTAGAGGTCTAGATGGTGAATGAGGCGCTACAATGACTTCCCAAGAAAAAGCTCAGCATATCACCTGTCACCTCCTCATCGAAATCGTTGAAATCTGAATCATCATCAGTTTTACAACTGTACGCTCCAGAGCATGAAGACGTTGGTGACGTCTTAACTTCTGTCCTCTGAATTCGCTCAGACTCAATGTTTATTCCTGATTTTGGCAATGGATTTAGCCCATCCTCATACCAGCAGGTCTGGCCTCTGGGGTCTGAGATCTCACACGGCACTTTGAACAAGCTGCCTGCTTCCACAGATGTGCTCCTTTCAGCCTCTGGAATAGCTGAGAATCAAACCAGTGCTATAGGAATTTCAATTCATTGAACAGTTATCAGAGCTGCTATGTTCTGTTATGCAGCATACTTTAACAGGCTAGAGCACGTAAAATCTAGATGTATCTGTGCACTGTTTGGCATAATAGCATTAGCATTTTGTGCTGAGACAGGTGTAGAGTCAGGTTACTCTGTAACTTAATCACAGCTAGTCACAGACTCAAGTATCAGTGAGTCAGTGTAAAGTGAAATTAGGAATAATCTCTTCTTAATACTATAAATGATGTGCTAAAACTGTTTTGACATGTTGTTCTCCAACCATCAGACTGTCTGTTTGTTTATACTCTTCAAGTTGTTATGAAAACATAACAAACTGGCAAGCACAGTGTTGTGCTCAGCATCCTGAAGCAAGTGATATACTTGGACATGGTCAGAGAGTTGAAAGAATTTGGACCACTACTGTTACTGCAGGACTGAGCAGTTAATCAGCATGAGCCTCTTCATCCAGCAGAACAAGCTGTAAACAACTCTGCTGTACAGTAAAATCACCGTTTAAAGTTGTGGTAGTCATGTTAGCAAACAATATCCCTTTTATACATCCAGCTGAAGCGGAGCAAATTTAGCATTTCTGTGGAGATGTGTTCTTAGGTCTAGTACTTTTACCTCTGTTTTGGTCCCCACCATCTCTGTTTTAAGATATCTGGCAACAGCGTTGAAAGACTCCACTGTGTTCATTCTAAGTCACTCTTTCTATCTGTCCTACATTCAATAATAAGGAAGTAAACTATAATCTTTTTATAGACCTTTGTCTATAAAAAGTTGCTTGCTCAAAGTCGCTGGATGTAAAAAGAATGCGTGGAAAAATACTGAAACGATTTGTGGCGCTGAGAGAAAAAGAGAGAAGTGATAACTCTCTGTCTTGTAGGGTTCAGTTATATCTTACCCATAATCATTTGTAATTTGATCTACTTCTGGTCTAAAAATATTTGTAGTTGCGTTTTAAAGCCACAAATATTCTTAAAAATGGTCGACTACTGTCCACTTATGGTATAACATGTAGCTGCGTACCACTGACATTACTTAGCTTTTAATGTTTAAAATGAGGCAACCCTTTGTGCCCAATCTGTCCACCAATTTCACAAGACAATAAATGACTGAGCATTAGTGCACAACAATTTTGACTAATGTGTTTTTGTAGTAGCCCAGCCTTAATTGATAAAAGTTAGTTATTGTGACAAAGCTCAAAATACTTAGATCACCTGCAACATCCACCTTGAATTCTATATGGTCATCTGCAGCCTCACAGCTGTACGCCCCAGAGTGTCTGACTTCTGCTGATTGAATCATCAAGGCTCTCAGTTTTTCTTTTGCTTGGATGTCATATTCACTCTCAGGAGGAAGCTGCTCTCCATCCTTGTGCCAATAGACTTGGGCAGTTGGCTCGGAGACTTCACACTGCAGCTTAATCGGGCAGCCTGCTTCGACAAATTTGTTTCTTGCAATCTCTGGAAGTGTGGAAAACCTCACAGGAGTAGCTGTGGGTATTACAAGATTTGCAGAGCACTGTTGTTAAGATCTCAGAGTATCATTCAAAAGGCAGTGCTGTCAACATTATGCTGTTTTTTAAGCACAAATAGTTTAAATTCTCCATATTCTACAAGTATTACCTATTTTAAAAACTGATTTAACAGAAGTGGGTAGAGAAAGATAATAGTGGAAATGCTACAAGTTTGATCTCACATCTCTAAAAACGCCAATGTATTCTGAATACAAGCTAATCACCTTCAACGTCCACATGGAATGTCACAACATCATCAGCGAGGCTACAGCTGTAGAGGCCAGAGTCAGAGACCTTAGCAGAATGAATCATTAACTTTCTCACACTGCCGTCTCTTTTCATATCAAGGCCAGTTTTGCAAAAAAGCTCCACATCGTCTTTGAACCAGGAAACTTGGGAAGCAGGGTCTGAGACCTCACATTGAAGAACAATCTGACAACCAAATGTAATCATCTTGTATTTCTCTGACAGTGATACTGGCATGATCTTGGGTGATCGGCCTAAGAGAGGGGGATAACAGTGGTTTTGGATAAGAGACAAAGTTAGTTTCAGTGGACAAAACAAATTGTTCAAACTAGGGATGTCAACAATTAATCAAGTATTGATTCTTTGATTGTTAAGAACTTACTCAAACACATTTTTTTGTTTGGATTTTCTATCATGTGGAACAAACATAATGTGGTTTCATATTTGGTTCAGCTATCAGGGAGGTGTTTTAAGTTTAAAGCATGTTTTGATGTGAATCAGCTGACTACAGGTGTTGAAACTTACATCCCTAGTTCAAACAATCACACCCTGTTCACATACACACTGAAAACAAAGCAAATCACTCACACCAAAACGATTGGTGTGACATGTTTGATAAGGAAAAAGATGGGATGAATGTATATCACCTTTTATGTCCACTTTAAATGTGACGGTGTCGTCTGATGTGGAACATTCATAGGTGCCACCATGCATGTTTTCAGATGAATTGATGAGGAGAGTCCTTGTTAGACCATCTGACTGTGTTTCCATATTGTTTTGTGGTAGGAGCTTCGTCCCATCCTTGTACCAGTCCACATGAGCGGAGGGGTCATGGGACAGTTCACAGCTGAGCATGATGGGAGAGCCTTCTTCGACAGACTTGTTCCTGTCACTCTCTGGAAGCTCTGAGAACTTCACAGGTAGTGCTATAGGTTTCGGATATTGCAAAAAGAGTGTCTTAATAAACCTCATGAATATAAAAGAATTTGAAAACGGAACATCTTAACACACAAACATAAACGCAACAAGCACTCACAAAGACTGAACAGCGGAAGACAAAACATCATTCCAAGGGTTAAAGAGCAAGAGTCAAGAAAGTAGTCCACAGTTATTGTGCACCAACATAAGAAGCTTGAAGAAGCACAGGTAAGGCCCAAACATGATGTTTGATTATAGCAGAGAGGCTGTTTTCAGTTAGTGCCCTTCATGACACACGTATAGTCCCTTCTGTAAGCCATTAGTCATGCATAATGAGAGGCTGCAATGTGAAGCTGCAAGCTTAACACCATGTTGTGAGGAAAGACTTCTGTTTAATTTCTCTGTTAAAAAAGTTTTGAATAAGTTAGCAACCAAACCTTGGTGTAGTAGAAGGCTGCTGCCTTTAGCTGTTTTTGTTCAGTTGACCACATTTACAAAGCAGATTCATTTATTGTTTAGTGATTAGACAAAGATGACTTAATCACCTGCTGTTATAGTTAGTTAGCAGTGCAAAGCAGTGAAAGCTCTACAATTTCTGAGCATCACCTGTGACTTCCACAGCAAACTGGATGTCATCATCCTTTGACTCACAACGGTATACGCCGGTGTGAGCCCGCTCTGCTGACGGGACAACTAGACTCCTCAAATGTCCCTCTGACTGGATGTCTACTCCACTCTGAGGTAGGAGCTGTGTTCCATCCTTGTACCAACTGACTTGTCCAGTAGGGTCTGACAGCTCACACTGCAGGGCAATGGGAGTGCCCGCCATGACCGTCTGATTCTGGTCAGCCTCAGATAGAGCTGAAAACTTCAGTGGAGCTACAGGATTGAATATAAGACAGAATTGTTCAATACAACAGGTTCTAAAAGAAACTAAAGTTCTAGCAGCATTCAAGAACTGAATAATATACAGTTTTCAAATTCAAACTAACAACACTCAGTATTCATAGCACAAGGGTTAGCTGCATGTGTTATGTACAGCTGAATGGCATGCCAGACATGTAGTGCTTGTAGTTGTAGTGTACTTATTGTAAAGTAAAGGTGGCAAAATAAAAAAAGGCAACAACATGAGGATCTTGCATCGTAAACTTCATATAATAAATTACAACTATCAGATAATCTTTGGGTCTCATGATTAGAATTTAAAAGTTTGATATATTTAGTCTAGCCTTTTCAGATTTTATAGCTAGTCTATGTTTTTGGATACTGATTGTGTATTGAAATTTTTTTTTTTGAATATACAATTACAGAAAAATGAAGACACCAATATCCTCTGAATGTTAAAAAGACACTAATGTTTCTCATCCTTTTACTATTTTAATGTGACTGAAAACGTCAGAAACAACATTGCATATCATTTAAACCCCTTGCCACAAAAGGGAAAAAAGAAATGGAGCTTTATCTTTTGAATACATTACTGTGAGTAAGCTCTTTCTGAGGCTTCAATGTGGGCACTCGACTCTTTCTTAAATGAAAGATCTTCAAACAACTAACTCACTTCACTGACGACTGTCAGAGGCACCTAAAAGAAAACAACTGGAGCAGCATGGTTTCAGGTAAGGCTTTACCTAATAATAATAATAATAATAATAATAATAATAATAATAATAATAATAATAATAATAATAATGATAATAATAATTGTACTCTAAAGTGTCTGTAGTACATTGGTAGGGTTGTACTAAGATCCTGTATTAATTAACTCCATTTAAACATTAACTTGTTTGTTTGTTTATTTATTGCTTTATCTGGATTTAGTGTGTGTGTGTGAACAACACAAAAAATGTAAGGCAGTCTAACTTTTTGCTTAAAGCCTTTTCTAACAGTCTGTAGGAAATGAGGTCGCTGTTGTCTTAAAGGTAGAGTGTGTAGGTTTTGTAAGTTGCTGTTTGTCAACATGCCATTCATGGTTTGCAGTTTGAGCAGTTGAATGGTCTCTACCTTGTCTAAAATCTACAAGTGAAATGGATAAAAACATAGTTTTTGTCACCTTTAACATCCACATGAAACTGCACTGCATCATCTGTTGTCTTGCAGCTGTAAATCCCAGCCTGAGAGATCGTCGCTGACTGGAAAGTCAGTGTTCTTAAGGAACCCTCTGCCAGCGTGTCCTGCCCCGCTGCTTCATTTAGTTTCACTCCATCCTTGAACCAAGTTACTTGAGCATTGGGATCTGATATCTCACACTGAAGGGCTATTGGTTCACCGACTTCAACAGACTTGTTGCTCTCAGCCACACAAAGTGTCGTAATTCTCACAGGCGAAGCTGGGGAGGTTTGAGGTAACATCGAAAGAAAATGGCATCACCATGACTGACTTCAACAGATTGATGCTTTCAAACATAGAAAAGCAGAATCACAAATCAAGATTAGTCATGCCAGTAATTCTTAGGAGTTAAAATAAGTCATATTCGACATCATATTTAAGTTATTAGTAATCTAACGAGATATCTTTGGTTAGATTTTAGATAACTAGGCATTCAAGTTAGGATTTGAAGCCAATGTATTTAATCTTTTCCCTATCTTTAATATTCCTAAGACCACCCAAGCTCAAACTTTTACACTGACTGCTGAAGTAGTTTTAGTACGAGCAAATCAAGTAAATAAATGTAGAAATCGTCAAAAACTCAAGGATTGCAAGTAGCAATCTCTTCATTTTACACAATGTCAAGATTGTGCCAGATCATGTTTGTTTGAATATGCTAACCATTTAAATCACCTTCAACAGCCACCTTATTTGCAGTGACACCGTCACTCCAGTTACTGTCACATGTCCTTGATAGATAGATCTCTTCTGATTGGTCAATAGATGCCGTCTTGTAATAGCAATGCTCTGCCAGCCGGGTGGATGAAACTTGCACAGAGTTAACTGTGCTTTCTACTTGGTATTCTGTGGCCTTCATGACAGGAGGGCACACTGCTTGGACTGTGTTGGCCTGCATGGACTTGCACTGCATCTCTGAATCGTTAGGTGATTCTTGTTTTAAGCAATTGAGGTCATCATATCTGGTGCAAGCAGTCTGTTGCAAATTACAATGTGCTTCATGTTGGACAGTTTCTGCCTTTTTGGAGTCACACAACTCTGATGTGTGAGGAGATGGAGGCTCAGATAAGTCACTGATCTTCTCTGACTGGACGTTTGAGGTCTGAAGGGGTCTGGAAAAATCCACCAATTTTTCAGTTGCAGTCCATAAAGAGTCGATGGGCCCCTCCCGTACACGTTTAGTTTGTAAGCAATCAAGACGTTTCTCTGACACAAGAGCTGATATCTGTATGGGGCAACAGAACTGGTCTGATTCGATACAGGCAGTCTGCAGGGGTTTAAGACACTCCTCTGTTGGGACACTCACAGTGCAGAAGGACGTAAAGGGCCCCTCTGATTGTACAGTTGCCGTATTCAAGGTTTTTGAGGGTCTCTCTGACTGCAGATTTGCAGCTTTGGGGAGATTAAAGTCTGATTTGACTGTTGCAATCTGTAAATGGTTAATAAAATGCTCTGACTGGGCAGCAACAGTCTGTTGGGGGTTACCTAGCTCTGAGTTGAATGCTGGTATCTGTATTGAACTATGTAACTCCTCTGATTGGCCAGTTTGAGTCTTGATGGTGGATTCCATTGATTCAACAGATGCAGTCTGCTGAAAATCATTGAACTCATCCGACTGGACAGCTGTCTGCAGATGATCCCCAAGCTCATCAAGTGGGGCTTCTGCATGCTGTATATTGTCAATACATCCTTCCCCTTTGTACTCAGTGAGCTGTTCAGAGTGACAGAATGTGCTAGATTGTATTTTGGATGGCTCTGTTAAGTTATAGTTCACTGAAGATTGGACATGGCTGATTTGTTGATGGTTTGAGAGTTCCTTTAGCTGGTCAGTTGTATTCCAGTTTGTTTTTGTATATTCAAATGTTGACTGAGAGGTTGGTATATGGCTGGAATGTTCTTCGTATGTCTTTATATCTTCTGTCTTGCCTCCAGAGATGACGGCATTACATTTTGCAGATATGCAGTCAATGCCAACAGGAGAAGCCTCTTCAGTTGACCTCTTCTCTTGGTCAGAAGAAAGCCTTGGCGATGTCGCTGTAGCATTGTGATGTACACAGAGAAAGGTTTTCAGTGGTTGATGGTCTTAATAATTCTTCTCAAAACAGAATTTGACATCAGTGTGGGTTAGCATGGAGTTATGGGAAAGTTCATTGCAAAGACAAACAAGAAGGTCGACCAGTTTTGGTCTGAGATTGAGCTCCTATATTTCGCCCTTCTGACTCCTAGTACTTTTATACCATCAGTCTGTACACTACCACCCTAAAAATCTAAGCAGTACATCAATTTTCTTCTCTTTGGAAAGAGTTCGTTGTCATTGCAACATGGAGATGTTCAGGGCAGCAATGTGAATGAAGGGATCTGGCGATGAATAAGAAGATGAACTCAAAGACTTGCAAGCTGCTTGTTACAAGCAAAGATGGCTGTTAAAATGAAGAATTAATGGACAAACACAACACATATGTTAGTATGAAGAGCAGCTATTCAGCTACTAACATCCACATGATGGATTAAGAGCCAAGAACTGCAAAAAATTACATGAAATCAGAATTCAACATGATATGAAGCAATTGTCTTAAGAAAAAAAGTCAGGTGCCTTGGATGATCGGGCTAACGGTAAAGTGCACCACTACAGTTAGTGGCATTTATGTGCTGGGTTAACATGGATGACTGATGTTGAAATATATCAAATCACCTTCGACATGGAGAGTGTATTGGGCAGATTCATCAGCTATCTCACCAATCTGGTTACCATAGTGACACTGCTCTGCTGTTTGGACAAAGCCAAAAAGAAAACAATGAGCTGGGTGATAGCTTCACGTATGAAACTAGATTCTTGATGCTTAATTGTGCAGGTACAATGTGGAACACCACCTGTCTTCACCGCACATAGCTGTGCATCCCCAGATGTTTCACAGCCAAACCTCCCATCACCAGACAAGTCATGTGACTGAAGGGGCAAGACTTGGCTGCTGCTCTGTGATTCACAGTCAGCTTCGCTTTTTGGGTAGATCTGGGTTCCATCTTTGTACCAACAGGCTTTGGCAATGGGATCTGAAATCTCAAATTGCTGAACAATTTGGCAGTGCACTTCAGCAGACTTCTCAACATCAGGACCAAGCGGATTTGTTGAAGGTGGCACTAAAGACAATCATTGGGAGGATAATATGAATGTGCATCGCCCTAGATTTAGAAAACTGACTTCAAAAAAGACTGTCACATGTATTAGCTCTGCCTCGTAACACAAATAAGACAGACAAATGCTACACAAGGAGTTAGTGATAACTATGATACACAAAACATTCACAAAGAAAAAGTCACCTTGTTTTTTTACTATTAATTGGGCAACATCATCTGCTGTTGCACAATAGTATGTTCCAGAGTTTGACGGATGAGTTGGTTCAATAACAAGGGTCTTCTTGATGCCCTCCATTTCAAAATCAGGCTCTCTATTTGAATCATGTTCTTTGTCTCTCTGCAGTGACACCTGGAAAGCAGGTTCTGAGGTTTCACATGTTGGTTCAGTTGGGCAGGATACTTCAAGTGACTGCGTCTCCACATCCTCTGGCGAGGGCGACAACAGCAACGTTGGAGCTAAAGATGATGATTCATATTATAATCCAGACTTAACAACGCATAAATACAGTCCGATTTAAGTGCACTAGGATCAGCTATACCTGAAATGGGAACTAAGCTGTCATATGACCAAATTCAAGGTGGAAAACTCACATTTTCAAGGATTACACATATACTGTCCTTAAGTCAGTAGAGATTAATTTGTCCATGATTTAAGAAACAGTTACAACCTCACACAAAACAACCACTCACTTGAACGGACAGATATGCATATTTTAAATGTTAGTTGCATCTAGGCTCTAGAAAGCTTTAGGATTTGCTCTACAATTCAGCAAATTTGAATAAAAATCACCTTTGATATCCACCGTGAAGTGGACAGTGTCATCAGAGGTATCACAGCTGTAAAGCCCTGAGTGCAAAAGCTCAGCAGATGGAATAATGAGTCTCCGCAATGTGCCATTACTCTGTATGTCCCAACCGTTCTGCGGACAGAGCTTTACGCCATCTTTATACCAGCAGACGGGCACAGTTGAGTCTGCAACCTCACATTCCAGCTCCAAAAGTTTGCCCGCTTCAAGTGACTTGGTTCTCTCAACATCAAAGATAGGCGAGTACGTCACTGGTAAAGCTAGCATTGGGAATTCAGCACAGCTAAATAAAATCAAGACTGTGGACAGGAATACCTTACAAAAATATGACTGTGGAGCAGAACATGAAACAGGTTTGGAGACTTTGAATTGAAGGCACAAAACAGGAATGGTTATAAATTATAATTACCCAGCCGGTTAAATTCTTAAAGGTTATGTGCATTAAACAGTCCTTCAAACCACAAACAGTAGAAGCGGGGGATTATTAGTCGCATCTAGGAAGAGGATTTGGGGTTACTATATTGACGCACAAGAGAAAAAGTGTAAAGTCACCTTTGATCTCCACTTGAAACTCCATGGTATCATCCTGTGTGGTGCACCTGTACACACCAGAGTCGCACAGCTCTGCAGACTGAACAACTAATGTCCTGTTGTTGCTCTCTGAGGTGATTTCTAATCCAGAATTTGAAATAAGCTGGCATTCATCCTTGTACCAGCAAACATGGGCCTCAGGATCGGACACCACACACTGGAGCATAACAGGGCAGCCTGCTCGGATCGACTTGGTCCTCATTTCTTCAGGAATTGCTGAGAACTTCACAGGTGGAGCTACAGATATGTGTAGATCTTATGTCAACCTCAAATCAACCATCAAAATCTATCTACTGACAACTACATTTCTAACATGCTTCAATGCAATTAAAGAAAAGAAGAAAGCTTAGTTGCACTTTTAACAAGTGCTAAGATGGGAGGGAACAGACAACAAACAACAGTGTCACCAGAGTTAGTTGATTTGCTGTGGAGAGCTTGTTAATGTTTCAAGTCGCATGAGGTAAAACAAATCACCTTTAATGTCGACATTGAACATGATGGTGTCACCCTTTGTCTTGCAGCAGTATAACCCAGTGTGGAAATATTCTGCTGAATGGACAACCAGTTTTCTTGCAAAGCCTTCGGTTAGAGTATCTACTTCAGTTTGATGTTGGAGCTTTGACCCATCTTTGTACCAGTACACCTGGGCAGAGGGATCTGAGAGCTCACAATGTAAAACGATGGGGCAGCCTAGTTGGATGCTTTTGTTCCTCTCAGTATCTGGAATTGCTGAAAACCTCACAGGTGGCGCTATGGATATTTAGATATTTTAATAGATGGTTAAGTTATAAATACAAGAGCTTTAAGTTAAGACAGACTTAAGAAAACAAAATACATGAATGTCTGAACAAAAAGAAGATATCAGAGTAAAAACTGACAGTGAAGATGGTTAGTGTCTGAGAAGATGTCAGTATTGTAAGTAACTCAATCCACTCACCCTCTACTTCCACATTGAACCTGATGACATCATCAATGGCATCACAGCAATAAACTCCTGAATGTGAGAACTCTGCTGATTGGATGACTATTCTTCTCATGGTGCCCTCTGATTGGATATGAAGACCCTCTGTTGTTTGTAATTCCACCCCATTCTTGTACCAGTGCACTGGAGCTGCAGGGTCTGACAGCTCACAGTAGAGCACAATGGGGTTCCCAATTTCTACAAATTTGTTTCGATCCATTTCTGACATAGGTGAAAACTTGACAAGAGGAGCTGCAAATTGAAAAAAAAACAATTTACTCTCTGCAGTCCTCAGACCAAACACATAAACGTAAGGTCACAATGTGTTGGCGTAAATCTACAGCTTTTATACCAGACAATTTTACACATTTTAGAGGTAAATGAACAAAAATCACTACAAATCGAAGGGTAAACTTCTCACATACTCAGTATTGGTATAATCATTGTGACTTGCACATACCTTGAATGTACAGGGCCGCAGAATCCCGGATGCCATAGGCAATAAATGTGATCTCAGCTCCATTGTCTGTATCACGTACTCCTCGAATTCTTAGAGATTGGTGTGTTCTTGACCGACGCATTGAATACCGTTCATCTTCCTGGAGCTGTATACCATTCAGGAACCATGTACCAATAACGGAAGCAGAGAGCTCAATAGAGAAGAGACCTTCTTGGCCCTCTGGTACCAAGGCATCTTGTAAAGGAGCTTGTATTCTTGCCACTGGAACTGTGAAACAGAATCCATATATCTAAATTAGAAAGTTTGATTCAACCATGTCGAGGTTCAAGAGAATTGAGTAAAAAAAGTTAGGGCTTAATTGATGAAGTGCTGTTGTTTCAAAACTTACCTAAGTGAACGGCCCGGGGGAACTCAACATTGTTGCTCTTTCCATATTTGTTTACACTGCAAATGCGAAATCGATAATCAGCCTCACATGGAACGCTGTCCCCAAGGATCTCCACGGCTGTTGCAGAGTCAGTGGTCAGACACTGCAGCCACTCCTGTGAGCCAGTGCCCACTTCTTGTCGCTCAAGCACATATCCGGATGGAGGGTTCTTTCGAGAGTCCTGGGCAGGAACCCATGAAAGGAGAGCTGCATTAGCACGCTCTGTGTTGATCTGCACACCCACTGGACAGCTGGGGGGACAATGTCTCGCAGCTGAAACAAGGAAAATCCATTAATAACAATAATGCCACTGGAAGAGTCGTGCAATAGCTGAAACATGTTAAACACTTTCATAAAGAATTAAAATTTTTTTGCAATGAGTGGATCTGAAATGGCTTACTTTACAAATGAGGGATCCTACCTTTCACTCGAAGCTGAGAGGATGTCTTGGATTTGCCTACGAGGAAAGTCACGAGGCCAGAGTCTTGAGGCATTGTATTGACGAAAACCAGGATGTGAGTGCGACCAAAGGACTTCAAGATGGTCTGATGTGTTTCACGGAGCTCTCTACCATCTTTGTACCAATGGATGTCCATTTCCTCTTTTTCAACTTCAACACAAAAGGCAGCGTTTTCGCCTTCCAACACGTCCACTTTTCTTGGAAGCTTGCGCAAAATTGTCCCTGTGAGGAAACACTTTGAAAGTGAGTGACTCCACACATGTACACTTTAATATGACAGACAACTTCTACAAATGGAACAACATTATAAGATATTTGTAATAGCTCAGTCTTGTCTGAGCTGACAATCTTGCCGACAGAACATAATTTGTTGGTGCATTCCAAAACCGTCAAATCGAACAGTGAATACAAAAATGAGTAATTAGATCAGACACATTCAACCAAGGTTGGCTTATTTAGTTGAGCTGCAATTTTTGTTCTATAGTTTTGATGTAAGGATGATCTTATTTGTTAAGGTAACCTCCTAATAAAGATTAAGGTTGCTACTTTGTTGTTAATAACTTTGTCATTTTAAGGAATACGCAGTCGTGATGATTTTAAGAAGGTCAACACAAGTCCAGCCTTTTGTTGATCTGGTAATCGAATGCTCCGTCCTCCTTTTGCAGGCTATATCACATGTCAGCACTGCTTTCTCTGTCCTCATTGCACAGGGCAATTGTTTATTTTGCTGCTAGAGGGCTTTCTTGCTCGGTGTTGTTTTTGGCATCTCTTTCGTAACTAAAAACACAATTTGTTTTGGAAGGAAAGTCTCATGATAAACCAGTCGTACTGAACAAAACAATTGGAGCTGGTATAAAAAAGATGGCAGAGTCAAACTTCCTACACAACACTGACTTACCCAGACTCTGTCTACTTGTTGTACAATTCAAGCATTTGCCCTGCCTGATCGTCCAAATTGGCTTCATGGTATGAAGATAAGAAATGAAACAGTGAAAAAGAAGTAGGTGTAGAGTTCTGGTTAAGCTGGTTGTGTGTACTCTTGTTCATTATGCTCGTCATTTAAGACATTTTCATCTGCATTTACCTTTCACAGCAACCTCTGCAATGCTTCTTCCCCCATCAGGCATCTCACAGAGGTAAATCCCATCATCATCCACTCCAATGTCACGGATAGTTAGTCGTCGCTTTGTTCCCCACTCCTCCATTCCATATTTGGCCCCGGGCTGCAGTCGTCTATCCTCCAGATACCATGTGATGGGAACAGAGTCCTCTGGAACTTCACACTCAAGAATTGCCAAATCTCGTTCCCATACCTCTAGATCGATGAGGGGCTGCTTGAACCGCACAGGCGGCTCTGAAGAGGAAACCAAAGGAGGAGGAAGAACAGTTTTTAGAAGAACTCCATCTGCTGTTGAAAATCTAGCTTGCTAGTTTATATACAGTTCTTTGCTATTCCTGTCACTTTATTAAAATCAATTCAGCAGACAGTCCACCCTGTGAAGACTCAAACAGCACAGCATGTATGTCTTTGCCGTCAACGCTGTAAATTGAAATATATTTGGCAGTAAATTCCAGTGAAGTAAACAAGATGAGCAAAATCATGAGACAAGTGGCTCATTTAGTTGAGGAATGGAAGGGTCATTAACACATCAGGGTGCTAGATAGAAAATAAACTGTACGTAACTGACACCAGCAGACAGTACCAGACAGTTGTAAGCAAAAGAATGTGCACTGTATTTAGTAGTCTGTGTGCAAAGCTCTTCATTTCCTTATCTTACTAATGTTTTAAGTCCAGTTAAGCACACAGACAACTCATAAAATACCTTCTTTATCTACCACATTACCTTTGATTTGAAGTCATCATTGACCATTTATCCTGCATCTTTATTTTCTTTATGTCAGCCTGATACAGTACAATGCTTTCTGTTGCAGCCATGAGTTTGGACTTCAGTGGGCCATGTGAGAAACACGATCCCCTTTGCAAAGACTTCGATCACATGGACAAACCCCCGGCCCCCCCAAGACCTTTCATAAGTTAAGTGACTTTGCAGACATCGACTGCTGTTGGAATGTGCCTCAGGCTGATGAACTTAGCCTGTTTAGATATCTCTGTACTGAAACTACACATCATTGAGACATTTCATGAATCCTCTGAACATAAGATTGAATTTCTCTTGATGAAACTGGTTTCAAAGAGTGCAGTCACTGATTATATTTGCTGCTCACTGGCCTTTTGTAAAGTCAACAGACTGATGACACCAAGCCTAATATCATTAAGAAGGCATTTGTAAACAGGAAGCAGCCTCATGGAGCAGAGCGCTCTGGGCCTTCTTAAAGCACTGGTCACTTTTGTCACAACTTCCTACCTTAATATTAGATATAACATATAGCTGTAGACAACATTATCATTGTTTAATGATTGAAATATAAACTTTAAAAACAACAATACTTGGACAGACTTTACCCTGTGTTCTTGTTGCTTACTAAGCTTAGTCAACATGTTTGTAAGATTTCAGCAACATCATGCAAAATGAACTGCTTTTTTAAAGCAACTTTACACCTCCATAAAACTTTCTAAAGTTGGACCTTGCCCTCCCTCTCTGGCCTAACCCCAATAAATGATCTCAGAGTAGCTCTTTGAATATATCTCACTGACATCATGCTAGCGTCAAATGGATAGAAACCTTATACTAGATACCACCACACCCTGACTCACTCCAAAACTAACTGCACAAACTGTCACAGGCTGCAACTGTGTCTGCATTCATTCAAATCATAAACATGTTAACACATGAAAACTCTCACGCCTCAAAAACAGATTTTGACTTACCCTTTACAGAGAGGTGAACAGCGCTGAGGGTTTGACCTGCAGTATTTGATGCAGCGCACACATAAACTCCATTATCCTTCTGCTTACAGTAGAGAACTTTAAGTGTGAAGTATCCTTCTCTGTCCTCGTATAACAAATACCGTCTTCCAGACAGTATCAGTCTGCCATCTTTCCTCCAAATGATTTCTGGTTTGGGTTTCCCAGTCACAAAGCAGCGGAATTTGGCATGCTTGCCTTCTGTCACTGCAAACATTTTCACTTTAGTGGACTTGGTCATGGTGTCATCTTTGAGGCGGTTCGGCACTTGCCTTCCACTCCTCTGTTTTCCCTGGTGGGTTTTCCAAGGGCCATTTGTGTAGCCATTGCGATTTCCTTCGTCCTCATGTCCTGGGCCTGCATCAACAAGCAACACAGCTCCTGCCAAAGCTTCTCCAAACTCGTTCCTAGCCTTACACGTATACACACCACCATCAGGTGCACGAGTCTTAAAGATCTTGAGCTGGAACCACCCACCGTCCTGGTAACCCACACTGAAATGTGTGCTTTCAAATATTTCATTGAGTTTTCTGCCATCCTTTTCCCAGACAACTTCTGGACGTGGGTTTCCCCAGAGCTTACAAGAGAAGACAGCGTCTTCCCCCCGACCGACACGGGTAGAGAGAGGCTTGATGAGGAATCTTGGCTTATTTTCTTCTCTTAACTCCATCTCCTGTGCCTCTCCCTCCACCTTCAGTGTGGCCGCTGCATATGTTTCCCCGATGCTGTTCTTTGCTTTGCAAATGTACTGGCCACTATCCTCTGTGGTCACAGCTGAAATAATGAGATTGTAAACATTTCCATCCTCAAAGACCCTGTATCGTCCTTGTGGGTCAATCTTTTCATTGTTTCTCTCCCAGATTACCTTAGGCCTTGGATCACCACCAATTTGACACTTTAGGACTGCATCAGTTCCACTTTGTACCACCACAGGTCGTGGATAGGCGAAAAAACGTGGTGCGCCTCCAAACACATCCATCACTGCTTTTTTCCCCTGCCTGTTCTTGCGTTAAGCAGTCCAGGAGTGTTATATGTCACAGTTATTCACTTGTGCACGACAGTCCAACTTCTGCACTGCAAGTTTCTAAAAAAGAAGTCACAGATGGATAACTTTAATGTCAAACAGCATGAATGTGTCAGATAATGTTTGCAAATAAAAAGTGAAACTTTAAAATCTTCTAACATTTTAACCAGATCATTCAATCATATACGAAGTAACCAAATGCATTACATGACAATATGATAAGCCCTCCATTATAAGGAAATGAACTCTAATATTTAGGAATGGAAAATAAAGCTTCTGTCATTTTGACACTCAGCCTCTACATGCATGTGTGGCAGCACCAACGGATGGTATGATTATTAGGTCTAATTGAATTAGATCTGTCTGCATGAGAGAAAAACACATGTGAGCAGTGCGAGGGGAACATCCCAAGTCCTATTGCAACAGCAGCCACAACACATAGCCAGTACAGCTGGTGCTGTATTTCAATGGGAAAGTGCTTAATATAGTATGCCCTAAATAAAGACTTGCGAGGGAGTGTGTGTCAGGTATCACAAAGAAGGCTGTAAGACCCGCGTGCTCACACAAACACAGGCTGAAATCACAGTCTGCCCACCCAAGAGACCTTGCAGTCAAAATACGCTGAGCCTCCATCACACCCTTTGTTGGCAGTTTGGTTTGGGAGTTCCTTTTCTAAATTTAAAAATAGTTTTTCGATCATGTTCATGAATAATATGAGTTAGTGACATGTTGTTTGTACTATGCTTCCTAACTATCTCTCCTACTATAAATTGTAATGCCCTTTTGGCCATGTATGTAATGTTATATTAACCAACAGCCAACACTTGATGAGAAACCAAACAAAAAATCTGTCACAGCAAATGCAAAAAATAAGAAATAAAAGAAAAAAGTAGGGTACATTTCTGTTACAGGAGGGTCCATTCAAGTGTTGTGATTTATGATTTAGTCCCATTGGGAAACAAAGTGTCAAGTCACAATGATGATAATATTAAGATGGTGTTTTGAAACTAAAATGTTGTTGTCCTGTAGAGAATTTGAAGTTGAAGGGTAGTTTTTACTGATAGATTTTATATTGATCATGAAAATCATCACATTATGTTATTCAAACACACACAAAAACAAACCTATAGTCAGATACTTGAAAACTGACCAGCTGAATGCTCATTGGTAGCCGTCTTGTACTACCTCTAAATACATTTTTATTCAAATGTACGTTAAATACGTTTTATAAAAAGCATATCTCTTTTTTTACATTGCATGATATTTTATTGACACAGTTTGGACATTGAGATGAAAGTATTGCCAATATTCCCTCTGGAGGTTTAAAGAGAGGAGATTAACCCCTGTGTTTACTTGTCTCATTTAATTGGAACGACCTCTGCCCCTTGTGAAGCTGTGCCGTGTACCCCTCACATGACCTACCTCGCTTCAGTCGCAGGGAACGACCGTCCACAAACATTCCGCACTTGCAATCTCTCTTCGAGGTAAGAAGCAATGCCACCCGTCTCCAGAAGGCTGAGTAACGTCCCAAGTTGACTTCAGATTCAGACACATGCTCTCCTCAAAGGTTCCAATTTGTACTCCAGTGCATCTTTGTAAAAGTCTCTCCAGTTGATAACCAGAATAAAACAGAACTTCAGTATCCACAGCAGTGTCTCGTTCAACAACTTCAGTGTGGTTCCCCAATCTCTGCGTCGTTCAGGCCTTAGACACCCCAAGTGTCATTGTTCATGGAATACCGTTAAATGCTTTTGCAGCTGCTGCTGTCCCCTAAAAATACTGGCTGCCTCGATGACAGCAGTGAAGATAAGTCAGGCACTTCCATTCACTTGCCAGCAGGGGCTAAAGATAGTTCAGGTGGCCACTGCAGGGTAGACTGCTTAGCTTACTTGAAGCTTTGCAATAAAAATCTAAGGAGAAGAGAAAGCTTGTAGTCTAAAACATTTTAAAACACACTTCAGTTTCATCTCCAACATATGCCTGATTTACAAGTTATCCATAAGTTATTTCATCCTGCACATACACATGATTACCATTCCATAGTGTGCTTACACAAAGGAACTGTTTGTTATGTAAACTGTACAAGGCTAAGATATCTCTGGTGCATTCTTAACAGGCTGCTAGACATTCATATAGATATATATACATATATAGATATATTTATAACATTTAATAAGGCTAAACAAGCAGAGTTACAGAGCCTGCGAGTAAACAATGTCAAAGTGGTTTAGTGGACTGTGGCTAATGTTATCAGAGCTAGCCTTCAGTCCTCTTTGCAGGTTAACGTCCACATTATTGTGTAGTTACACATTTATCTGGTAAAGTGTTAATAGACCAGTTTACATACAACTCCATCTCCATTTTCTAGATCAAAACACTGACAAATTGCACCCTGCATCGAGATGCCATCTATCACATGTGTTTGTTTACATCGAGGAAGTAGAGCATCTTAGCATGATGGTGTCGACTTGTGAGAGAGATTACTCTTAATCATTAAGTCGATGCACACATCCCTAAACTTTATTGGCTATTAAACTGGCTTTCAAATACCTGGACACGTACATGTGCTTTAGTTTGAATCGATGCTTCTGTATTGTTTGGTTTTACTTGGAAAAACTGATGGGTCCTAAAAACATGAACTTACTTAAAAGAAGCAAGACAGCGCTCTTAAAATACTGAGTATAATAAAATCCTGCAACACATCACAATTACAGTATCAAACTTAAAGTTACTTATGTCTGCATTACATTTGATTTGATTAATAATGTCAATGTATGAACATGTTAATAGTTTAAACATATTAAGTATTTTCATAGCTAACTTTAGCTGTTGAATTAGAATTTGTTTTGAAGTTCAAGTAGATAGTTTCCCAGATTTGGCCTTGACTTGGGTATTCATGAAATAACAGCCAAGTCAGTAAAGTAAACAGCCATAATCAAAAAGCAATAACAGCTGCTGTACAGATTTGGAACCATTGATTTAGCAGTTCAGATGTATTTAAATTATAGCATGTAATGGAAGAGTTCACTTTTGTTCTGTGGTGGGTCACTTTTGAAGTTGACACAGTAGCTGTGCTGGTATTCATCTCTTTCTTGTATCAAACACTTTGTGGCTTCACTGTGTTCATTTATTTTTGCTATATTTCATAACCAGCATGTGAATAAACCATTGAGCTTTAATTCAAAGCTTGAGTTTATTTACAGTACCTTTACTAAACATGTTTGGGTCATCTTTACAACTGTGACTTCTAAATGGCTTTGACACTACAGTTTTGGTATTGTTTACTTTCAAAGCATCAAATCTGCAGCTTTTGCTCCTATGCCTTGATGTAATGAGGGGATTGGACAGCACGTGGGCCTGAGTTTTTTAGTGTGTGAGTCTTTTGTGTGACCTGCTCTCAGCATGGGCTGCAGTATCCCTTCAGCTGTTTAGTGGCTCCACAGCCCAACACTCCCTCCTCCCTGATTTCAGCTGTTGGAAGTAATCTGATATAACTCAGACCCCTGTAGCTGGTTATGAAACTCTTTGTGCCTACAACTGAGTAACATCTTACAGAGTTGGTGTGTTATCAGAAATGAACTATCCTGAACTTTTGAAATAAAGATACATATATATAGTGTTCTCTGTGTTCTATCAGATATGGGTTGACGTGTGTTATTAATGATATATTTTGCTTTTACAGCTACAAAATAGCCACAAGCATCAAGACATACTGGCAGAAGTTTTCATACCTGTAAAATACTTATATACATGTATATTTGAGAAAAATGGATTGGATGCCTTTTGAGCAAACATACTTAATAGATTTTACATTATTGCAAGTATTGCTAAATTTTGATTGTGCTTTAAACCAGTCTCTTGATGAGAGAAATCAGCTTCATCAAAACAAAATCTTGAAACAAAAAGTGTTTCCAGTAGGAACATTTCTGACATTCTCTGTCATCCATCAGTCAGATGGGTGTCGCTGATATACAGAGAAAAAGCTGGGGTTAAACTATGACGGAAAACAAACAAGAGTCAAGCTGTCACCCTGTATCACAAGACCAATATATCAGTGAGCCAGAAAAGGGTGTGAAGCCTTTAAATCTGAGCCGTGATGACAGAATCTGCAAAACAACCACCCGGTTACTAAATGTGTTTCATCAACAGTGACACTGTCAACAAAATAAAGTTCTGACCGTCTGAAAATTGGGTTATTCCAAATAATTCATCAGTAAACTACATGGCAATAAGAGAGTGCAGAAGTCAGTCAAAGGTGTACATTGATAAAAAATAAATAATTCCTGTGTTTAGATTATTTGGTGTATATACTGTTAAGTGTATCACTCACTGTTTGAGTCTCTAATGGATGGTTAGCACTGAAATGTTGCTGTGAATGAGTCTTAGCAAGACTGCGAGACATTTATTTGAATGTGAAATGAGTAGTTGGAAGGACAGGGATGCCATAAAATCAAATCTATGTGCCTAAACCCTTTGAAGCAGTTGTAAGACACTATCATTTTCTTGAATTCTGGCACCCCCTGTGGACAAAGGAGATACACTTCATGGTGCACAGATCATGGTCTGACTGGTGGGGCATTATTTGAAGAAGAGATTATAAAAAGTCTTTAGATCTTGGAAAGAGTGAAGACCTTTGTCATCGTAAATATCTCCTAGAGAGTGAATACCTTTTTCCTCCACTGAGGGAAACTGACAGTTCTCCCACCTATCAGTAACTGATTGTTGTTTAATATTGGTGAATTCAGATGCCATGTGCATTGAATGGAGCATCATTTCAGGTTATTGCCAAGTCTGAATTACATGTGTAACTATGGGGCTGTCTCAGCTGACATTGTTTAATAGGAATGTTAGTGAAAATGATATCCTGGAGTCTCCAAGGGGAGACTAACTCCTCCTCTAAGTTTTCCAGGACACTGTAGCATTAGAGTTCACCAATTAGTCGAAATTGTTCCAAAAACCATTCACAGTCATTGCTTTTTCGAATTTTTTAACCTCAGGCAAAGCATTTTCACTTTTTTTCATGTTTTTCGGCTTTGGGAGCAAAAATTCAAATTTGAGACAACCGAACTTTTCGAAAGGTCTGGGCGTAAGGAGAGGTTATTAAATGATACACTAAGAGAGATACTTTATGGTCAGACAGGAATTGGCAGTAAAGAGACATTATAGCTTTCAAAAAGATGGGGGAAGGCAAAAACATAATCAATTCTAGAGAGTGTTTTATGTCTTGAAGAGAAAAAAGAAAAATCTTTGGGCGAAATTTCCCCAAGCACCGTTTCCTGAATTATACATTCAGCAAAACAGTTTACAAAGAGGCATGTGTTAGCTTTTATCAGATTCATTATATTGACCAGGAAATATATCACTCTGAACATATACACAAGTTTTAGTCACACTGTGTATGGGATATTGTGTGGTTAAGGGGTGGTTATGCAAATTAAGGTCATGACAGGGTGAGCAAGACTCCAACATGAAGCCAGTTGACAAACTTTTAAATGTCACGACTTTTAACTTGTTACTATTTTCACTACTGCTAATGCTTTATTCCTGGATTTCAGGATAAGATGTTGCTCCACTTTCCCTCTCAGAGATGGTTGGAGTCAAGTAACTCCTCAGGCTGCTCTCACATCTGTACCTAGTAACCATCACTATTCTCTCACTTTCAAGGCCAGCCTGAGATGGACACTAACAATGTTTACCAATTCAGGATGCTAATGGGAACTGATGTTTTTGCCACAGTGTCAATGGGCAGTGTTAAGATGTGACAGACTCCCGTACTGGGGTTGATTAGTTATGAAGTGTGTGATCAGGTTGTCTCTGGTGTCGACTTTATTGAGTATCAATAACCATTGTTTTAGGAAATAAAAAATAGAGGAGACATAGCATATGTCCAGGAGGACGTAGACAAATTCAGAATCAGCCTCTGACCAGGGCTAACCTAAATGTTTTATCACAGCCCATTTTAGCATCCACTTTAGCAACATTTACATTTTTTGTAAGGTGATTCTTTTGGCTTTTACTTTCTATTTTGATGGGACAAGGACTGTAGTCTCTGTACACGGGGCCCCATTCTCTACCAACCTTTTACTCATGTTAAAGCACTTAATCCAGATTAGATTATAAACTCTCCATACAAATTAATAAATGGTTACAAATAGTAAGTTGCCCTTCCATTGTTGGTACTCCTACCATTCCCTGTAGCAAGTATTTATATTTTAAGAGAAAATGTATTCATCAGTATGCCTGTAAAACCTTGCTCATGACAGTTGATGATAACTGATGTTTTCATTATAGAGCAGCAGTATGCACCTATATAGCCTATCATTTTGTGGACAGAGTCCCACCCTGCTCACTGTAAGGTTACACTGCAAAATAGCATTTAACAGACGATTTTGCCTTTCTTTTCCCTGACACAGGAATGTGAGCAAAGCAGACATTCATGGAGCTGTGAGCATGTTCAGACAGCAGCCTGGAGGCCTGCAGATAAGAGCCCCTAACACAGCAGAGGCTAAAACAGTGCCAGAGGACTGAACCCTGTGGCTCCTCTGTGATAACTAACTCAACTGTTCGGTGTGGTGAAGTCATGAAGAAGAAAGTACCTGGCACAAGTTTAAATGATGACTTCATTTTTGATCAATGTAGAGAAACTGATTAATAACACGAGTTAAATTGGGATGTGCAGCAGTGCATGTTTGCAATGAATGCATGTATTATTTAATTTTATTTATTGATTTATTGAGTTGGGACAATGCACATTAATCAACGTGAATGCATTGAGCTTCAATGTAAATGTGTCAGACTTAGCACAGATGCTAAATTTCATCCGTAGTCACAAGGCAGGTACCTGCACATCACAGACACAGTAAGACTTTAAAACCTGACAGCTACAAATCATACGATAGACAATTACAAAACAAAACACAGGCAGACAATCAAGACTGACAAAACACAGGCAGACAATATCAACACTAACAAAACACAGGCAGACAAATCAAGACTAACAAAACACAGGCAGACAAATCAAGACTAACAAAACACAGGCAGACAATATCAACACTAACAAAACACAGGCAGGCAAACTCAAGACTAACAAAACACAGGCAGACAAACTCAACACTAACAAAACACAGGCAGACAATATCAACACTAACAAAACACAGGCAGACAATATCAAGACTAACAAAACACAGGCAGACAATATCAAGACTAACAAAACACAGGCAGACAATATCAAGACTAACGAAACACAGGCAGACAATATCAAGACTAACAAAACACAGGCAGACAAACTCAAGACTAACAAAACACAGGCAGACAATATCAAGACTAACAAAACACAGGCAGACAAACTCAAGACTAACAAAACACAGGCAGACAATATCAAGACTAACAAAACACAGGCAGACAATATCAAGACTAACAAAACACAGGCAGACAATATCAACACTAACAAAACACAGGCAGACAAACTCAAGACTAACAAAACACAGGCAGACAAACTCAACACTAACAAAACACAGGCAGACAAATCAAGACTAACAAAACACAGGCAGACAATATCAACACTAACAAAACACAGGCAGGCAAACTCAAGACTAACAAAACACAGGCAGACAATATCAACACTAACAAAACATAGGCAGACAATATCAACACTAACAAAACACAGGCAGACAATATCATGACTAACAGAACACAGGCAGACAAACTCAAGACTAACAAAACACAGGCAGACAAGCTCAAGACTAACAAAACAGGCAGACAATATCAAGACTAACAAAACACAGGCAGACAATATCAAGACTAACAAAACACAGGCAGACAAACTCAACACTAACAAAACACAGGCAGACAAACTCAACACTAACAAAACACAGGCAGACAATATCAACACTAACAAAACACAGGCAGACAAACTCAAGACTAACAAAACACAGGCAGACAATATCGACACTAACAAAACACAGGCAGACAATATCAACACTAACAAAACACAGGCAGACAAACTCAAGACTAACAAAACACAGGCAGACAAACTCAAGACTAACAAAACACAGGCAGACAAACTCAACACTAACAAAACACAGGCAGACAATATCAACACTAACAAAACACAGGCAGAGAATATCAAGACTAACAAAACACAGGCAGACAAACTCAAGACTAACAAAACACAGGCAGACAAACTCAACACTAATAAAACACAGGCAGACAAACTCAAGACTAACAAAACACAGGCAGACAATATCAAGACTAACAAAACACAGGCAGACAAACTCAAGACTAACAAAACACAGGCAGACAAACTCAACACTAACAAAACACAGGCAGACAATATCAAGACTAACAAAACACAGGCAGACAAACTCAAGATTAACAAAACACAGGCAGACAAACTCAAGACTAACAAAACACAGGCAGACAAACTCAACACTAACAAAACACAGGCAGACAATATCAAGACTAACAAAACACAGGCAGACAAACTCAAGACTAACAAAACAGGCAGACAATATCAAGACTAACAAAAAACAGGCAGACAATATCAAGACTAACAAAACACAGGCAGACAAACTCAACACTAACAAAACACAGGCAGACAAACTCAACACTAACAAAACACAGGCAGACAATATCAACACTAACAAAACACAGGCAGACAAACTCAAGACTAACAAAACACAGGCAGACAATATCGACACTAACAAAATACAGGCAGACAATATCAACACTAACAAAACACAGGCAGACAAACTCAAGACTAACAAAACACAGGCAGACAAACTCAACACTAACAAAACACAGGCAGACAATATCAACACTAACAAAACACAGGCAGAGAATATCAAGACTAACAAAACACAGGCAGACAATATCAAGACTAACAAAACACAGGCAGACAAACTCAACACTAATAAAACACAGGCAGACAAACTCAAGACTAACAAAACACAGGCAGACAATATCAACACTAACAAAACACAGGCAGACAATATCATGACTAACAGAACACAGGCAGACAAACTCAAGACTAACAAAACACAGGCAGACAAACTCAAGACTAACAAAACACAGGCAGACAATATCAACACTAACAAAACAGGCAGACAAACTCAAGACTAACAAAACACAGGCAGACAATATCAACACTAACAAAACACAGGCAGACAATATCAACACTAACAAAACACAGGCAGACAATATCATGACTAACAGAACACAGGCAGACAAACTCAAGACTAACAAAACACAGGCAGACAATATCAACACTAACAAAACACAGGCAGACAATATCAACACTAACAAAACACAGGCAGACAAACTCAAGACTAACAAAACACAGGCAGACAAACTCAACACTAACAAAACACAGGCAGACAAACTCAACACTAACAAAACACAGGCAGACAATATCAACACTAACAAAACACAGGCAGACAAACTCAAGACTAACAAAACACAGGCAGACAAACTCAAGACTAACAAAACAGGCAGACAATATCAAGACTAACAAAACACAGGCAGACAATATCAAGACTAACAAAACACAGGCAGACAAACTCAACACTAACAAAACACAGGCAGACAAACTCAACACTAACAAAACACAGGCAGACAATATCAACACTAACAAAACACAGGCAGACAAACTCAAGACTAACAAAACACAGGCAGACAAACTCAAGACTAACAAAACACAGGCAGACAATATCGACACTAACAAAACACAGGCAGACAATATCAACACTAACAAAACACAGGCAGACAAACTCAAGACTAACAAAACACAGGCAGACAAACTCAAGACTAACAAAACACAGGCAGACAAACTCAACACTAACAAAACACAGGCAGACAATATCAACACTAACAAAACACAGGCAGAGAATATCAAGACTAACAAAACACAGGCAGACAATATCAAGACTAACAAAACACAGGCAGACAAACTCAACACTAATAAAACACAGGCAGACAAACTCAAGACTAACAAAACACAGGCAGACAATATCAAGACTAACAAAACACAGGCAGACAATATCAAGACTAACAAAACACAGGCAGACAAACTCAAGACTAACAAAACACAGGCAGACAAACTCAAGACTAACAAAACACAGGCAGACAAACTCAACACTAACAAAACACAGGCAGACAATATCAAGACTAACAAAACACAGGCAGACAAACTCAAGATTAACAAAACACAGGCAGACAAACTCAAGACTAACAAAACACAGGCAGACAAACTCAACACTAACAAAACACAGGCAGACAATATCAAGACTAACAAAACACAGGCAGACAATATCAAGACTAACAAAACACAGGCAGACAATATCAAGACTAACAAAACACAGGCAGACAATATCAAGACTAACAAAACACAGGCAGACAAACTCAAGACTAACAAAACACAGGCAGACAATATCAAGACTAACAAAACACAGGCAGACAATATCAAGACTAACAAAACACAGGCAGACAATATCATGACTAACAAAACACAGGCAGACAATATCAACACTAACAAAACACAGGCAGACAATATCAACACTAACAAAACACAGGCAGACAATATCAAGACTAACAAAACACAGGCAGACAATATCAAGACTAACAAAACACAGGCAGACAATATCAACACTAACAAAACACAGGCAGACAATATCAAGACTAACAAAACACAGGCAGACAATATCAACACTAACAAAACACAGGCAGACAATATCAAGACTAACAAAACACAGGCAGACAATATCAAGACTAACAAAACACAGGCAGACAAACTCAAGACTAACAAAACACAGGCAGACAATATCAAGACTAACAAAACACAGGCAGACAAACTCAAGACTAACAAAACACAGGCAGACAATATCAAGACTAACAAAACACAGGCAGACAATATCAAGACTAACAAAACACAGGCAGACAATATCAACACTAACAAAACACAGGCAGACAATATCAAGACTAACAAAACACAGGCAGACAATATCAACACTAACAAAACACAGGCAGACAAACTCAAGACTAACAAAACACAGGCAGACAAACTCAACACTAACAAAACACAGGCAGACAATATCAACACTAACAAAACACAGGCAGACAATATCAACACTAACAAAACACAGGCAGACAAACTCAAGACTAACAAAACACAGGCAGACAATATCAACACTAACAAAACACAGGCAGACAAACTCAACGCTAACAAAACACAGGCAGACAAACTCAAGACTAACAAAACACAGGCAGACAAACTCAACACTAACAAAACACAGGCAGACAAACTCAAGACTAACAAAACACAGGCAGACAATATCAAGACTAACAAAACACAGGCAGACAATATCAAGACTAACAAAACACAGGCAGACAATATCAACACTAACAAAACACAGGCAGACAAACTCAAGACTAACAAAACACAGGCAGACAAACTCAACGCTAACAAAACACAGGCAGACAATATCAACACTAACAAAACACAGGCAGACAATATCAACACTAACAAAACACAGGCAGACAAACTCAACACTAACAAAACACAGGCAGACAATATCAACACTAACAAAACACAGGCAGACAATATCAACACTAACAAAACACAGGCAGACAAACTCAACGCTAACAAAACACAGGCAGACAAACTCAAGACTAACAAAACACAGGCAGACAAACTCAACACTAACAAAACACAGGCAGACAAACTCAAGACTAACAAAACACAGGCAGACAATATCAAGACTAACAAAACACAGGCAGACAATATCAAGACTAACAAAACACAGGCAGACAATATCAAGACTAACAAAACACAGGCAGACAATATCAACACTAACAAAACACAGGCAGACAAACTCAAGACTAACAAAACACAGGCAGACAAACTCAACACTAACAAAACACAGGCAGACAATATCAACACTAACAAAACACAGGCAGACAATATCAACACTAACAAAACACAGGCAGACAAACTCAAGACTAACAAAACACAGGCAGACAATATCAACACTAACAAAACACAGGCAGACAAACTCAACGCTAACAAAACACAGGCAGACAAACTCAACACTAACAAAACACAGGCAGACAAACTCAACACTAACAAAACACAGGCAGACAAACTCAAGACTAACAAAACACAGGCAGACAATATCAAGACTAACAAAACACAGGCAGACAATATCAACACTAACAAAACACAGGCAGACAATATCAAGACTAACAAAACACAGGCAGACAATATCAACACTAACAAAACACAGGCAGACAAACTCAAGACTAACAAAACACAGGCTTTTGTGTTGTTTTCAACAAATGTAATATGAATTTTAAAATGATGATATACAGGAGTACACTTAACAGAAGTTTGGGATTGCTTTTGACTTTCAGCCCGACATCATCTACAAGAATGAAAACGGGGTTTTTGCACCGACACAAATATTTAAAAATACAACTAACATATTAAGATCACATTACAAATAAACAACACAGTATACTGTGGGCTGGAGGCAGCTCACTGATGAGTAACCCAGGACCACATTAGGCTTCCACTGCAGGGCTTGAAAACATAGCCAATTTCATCCTCTAGTGGATGTTCTGAGTAAGTGCAATATGCAACAATTCTCTAAGCTGTCATGTCAAACACCCTGCCTGTTATTCCCAAGTTTTACCTTCATTCATAGTTTGAGTTGTATAATTGTTGTTCTAAATGTGCTTTATTCCCCAGAGGAGGAAAACAACTGTAGGATATATTTATATACACTTGGTAAGTGTATGTAAAGCATAGCTAGTAATATCACACATGGCTTATTTTTTAAACTTCCACATGTGATAACTTCATCAGAAACAGTCTGAACAGCACAACTGTGTTTCATTTCAAAAAGCACACAATAGTTAGTCTACCTGCTCTCACCTCTTTCTCACCTCTGAGCAGGATAAACCAAAGTAAACAAGCCACCACTGAAGCTGCATGTTGTCATTATCTTGTCAAGCCCATTCTTGTGAGCCCCATTACAGCTGAAGAAGGCAAAGTGACAGTGTAAACTCTGCCTGAATGGCAGAGGATTTTCTGCTGGAAGTCTCAGGTTTACACAGCTCATGCTGTAGTTTGTCACCTATTCACATCCACTCCAGAAACTGTCAGGTAGGGAGGCATACTTGTGTGTATTTGTCAGGTTTGTTACCAGAGACACAAGCTGGGCTGACACAGTCCCCTCTCTTTTCAATGTTTGAATGAGATACTGGGGAAATAAAGCCAAAAAGGAGTGTTCGCACCAAAAACATACAAAAATCAGGTCACTGTGTTTATAATAAGGATACAAATTAAACATACTGTCTGGAAATAGAATTATTGAATCACTGCCATCAAATTATATATCATTTAAAAGTAATAAAGCTCTGTTAACAGATTTTCCTTTCAAAATGAAACACCTTGTTGCTACTTCACAACTCTTTGAATTGGTGATAAAGGCATTAATCCTGCACCTGACCTTAAATCAGAAATAAGAATGAGAAATACTTTATTTATCCGGGGGGGGAATTCAGTTCTTACAGAATGCTCTTATTCACAGTAAGAAAAAGTCAAAATACTCAAGAAAGAAGGAATAAAGATATTTATAAGAATGAAATAACATAAATTGGATTAATAATAAGTTAATACAGAAACGCAGAATAGTTAGAGTTCGATACAAAAGCACTGGGAATGAAGGTATTATATACAGGATGTTGGAGTGCTACGGATATTGCACAGTGTATTAAAGGGGCATTTTGTATTTTCATCAGACATTGTGATGTATTAATCTATGAATGATTTAGAACTCTTCATTATTGCAATATATCCTGAATCAGCATTAGCCATCTTCAGTAAGTGTTACCAGTTCGATTTTAATATGTGGAAAATCATGAAATAGATTAGTAGAGCACAAATAAATACATTTAGTAATGATCAAAGTTGTGTTATTGTTATAATGTCCGCTGTTGTGTTGTTGTGGTTTGTAATTGGTCGTGCAAACAGCTGATTGAAGTGAACGTGTTCCCTTTTAGGACCTGGCGGAACTCCTACAGGTCACTACTCTCGCGCTCCACTCCTCTTCTCTGTTTCCATCAAGGCGCTGCGTCTCCATCAGCTGTTCTCCCCGCATGCACCATCTCCACCAGCACCTCCACCAGCAGCAGCAGCAGCAGCAGCAGTGCAGGACCAAAGGAAGCTGTACCACTTTGAACACCCCCGTTCTCCTCGATAAGTCCATGTAGCTTTCCCACTCGATCCCTGTGAAAGAAGAGATGAAGATGAGGTACTAAACTTTGTAATGTCACTTTTCCTTTAGTCCTAAGTGAAGCGATCAAGTTGTGAATGTGACTGCTTGCTACCTCTGCAGGTGTTCCTCATGGCTGGAGCGCCTTCTCTGCCACCTCCTTGTTCTTGTCAGCTCGGCTGCATCGCAATGGGCAGGTAAGAACTTTCACAGAGAGCTTGATTAGAAAAACGGATGGCGTGCTTCTATGCAAGAAAAGTTTCTTTTGTTATTGATGCAACATTCACTCCGTTTTCGAGCGACTGTTCCGTCCACCAGTTCACTCATTTGTGTTGTTAATTGCCCCTGGTTGATAAATATTCCTATCACATTGTCAAATCTCCTTCAAAATAAAAGTGAATGATTGTCATTGGGAAAACATCTTTGAAGGTACCTCCTAAACTGCCAGCTCAGTTTAGTATTTCTAATGCTGTAACTGTGGATGATTAATGATTTGTTGTGTAAACTTTAAGAATAAGAAAATATACAGATTGATCAAACTGTTAGGTCCCTTATTTTACTCTGAAAGCTCTGGAGGGTTTTACTAAGCTTGAAAGAGTTGCAGCTACATGGTGAAATGATGCTGGAGTGCCACTGCATGGTGATCATAACGTTTGCTCACTGTATGTTTGATTTGGTCACACATCTCTGGAAGTTACTTTTAACAAGAATCAGCAGCACTCTTTGATTTATCACTTACTGCCTGGCTAGCACGACTGCCACAAAGCCTGGATGACACACTGTTATGATTTATTGTTACAACAAGGACAAAGTGGCTTTAGGACTGTTTACAAGTTTTTCTCAAGTCCAAAGTCTGCATTGCTCAGAAACTTGCATTCCTTCTTTGTTTGCCCTGAGTCTTGCTCGGTATCTGAACAGAGACTGTAGCTTTCAGAGGCAGCAGCTGAAGATGCTTTCCCCCCTGCTGCCAGCTTTTGTACTGATCTGTTTGCATAATACTGTAGGTACAAGCAGACTTCCCATCTTGATCTTTCCAGCTGTTGTCATGTCAGTATAGCTGATCAAAGGCGGGGTGACAAAGGACTGTTTCTTTTATGCACACAATGTTGTGTGTACATATCTGTTTAAGGCTTGTGTGAGCCACTGAATGAAAGGGCTGAGTTCTGCTGCTGAATAATTCATTTCTGAACCTCACTTATCTTCTTTGTTTCATTTAGTAAACGGTCTCTTGGAAAAGCGTGTAACTGTCAGATGATATGTAGAGGAAACTGAGAGGACATTGATTAATATTTGATTGATTGTGATCACCACCGGCGAGCCAGATGCAATATTTGAGGGGCATTGAGAGAAGGGTTGTTCTCTGTCTGTCCCCATGTTATTCTCCTTTACATTGAAAATATCCGTCACTTCAGAGGGGGTCAGAGCAGGTACAACAAAACTTCAAAAGGATCAAACTTACTGCAAGTATCTTTTAAACAATGTGACACTTTCTCAGGAATGCTGTCCTGTCCCTGTGTGTGTGTGTGTGTGTGTGTGTGTGTGTGTGTGTGTGTGTGTGTGTGTGTGTGTGTGTGTCCAGGTTGAAAAGGCCAGTCACTCCCTCTCAAGAGCACTGCCTTTGGCCGCCTGCGACATGCTTGAATTAGGTCTGATTCATTCCCAGTCCCTGGCTGGGTCAGGAATCCCTATTGTCATGTGATCTTTGACATGCACCCAGCGTGGTTTTTTCCCTGAGGGGAGCAGGACGAGGCAGGGGGAGGGGAACGGCTGTATGGGGACACCCCGCTGGGCCTTTTAATGGCTGAATTAGATGCCACATTAAAAACCACAGCTGGCTTGGGGTTTCCTCCTCTTCGGTGCAGGGACATGATGACAGGCTTTCAGTGTGCTGGGATCGAAAACACAACATTTTATAAATCCAGGTTCTTGTATTTGCTCCAGGAGGACTATGTTTGCACATTGACAGGTCAGATTTTTGAACTGATTCTGCAGCTTCCATCAGATAATCACGAGCCCTTGTCAGTGATGCTCTTGTTTGTAATGATATATGATGGAATAGCAGGTCTGAAGCAGAGCACCGTTTGACAAACAAGTGTTGACACGTCAAGTATAGTCTCAGCATCAGCAGGAAAACATCTGCTTCCACACTTCACATTTGTCCTGAGAATGAAGGTTGAAACTTTCCTGTTTTCAACATTTTGTCTTTGTGGCTGAAAAAACTGGTTTTGCTCTTAAACAATCTTTAAAGTAGAACTGCTTTCTTATTTTTTGAAATTGCACATAAAACAGTGTCAGAATAAAGAAGACCCCTGGGTGAATTGTCTGTAAAAAGCTTTGAGGGAACTTAAGGCAGAGAGGGGACAGAAGATCCTTGACGAGTTCAAAGCTGACACACTGCAATGACATACACATTATGTGCTTTGGCCCACTTTGCCAACAGGATGCCTTCCCTGTGCCTTATTATTCTTAGAGGTAGCCCAGGTGGTTGCAGATGAATGACCTGCATGACAAACTTTATATAATAACCACTCAGCATAGCCAGGTCTATACTGCGAGTGAGCTCTGTCAACACAGGAGGGTGAGCTGCAAGATGAGTGTAGAGCAGGTAACTGCATTTTCGTAAAGAAAATGTCAAATATGTTTCCTTCCAGCTACAAGATAAGTTTGTATCGAGAAATAAAGAACTGAAAAATGTTCCAAAGTATTAAGTGGCCAGTGTTAAGTGTGTTTTAATTACATTCTGTAAATCATAGAGCAGAAAAAAATATAGTTTTGGTCGATTTTCTTTGATAAGCTCCAGACTGTGCAGTATGTGGTGTTACTTATGAAAGCTGATTTTTCTGCCCAGTAAGTTGGTCCCTCTGTTAGGATCATTGTAACCCTCAAATGAAATAAATGGAGCGACTGTGCACAGATTCTGTTGACTCAGTGAACCTTGTGATGTCTAATCCCTGGATTTTCTAGTCAGTAAATCTACTTATTCACTATAGACATCCCTGGAGGTGCCTCAGATCAAGCCTCGAAAGTTCAGTCTAGCAGTTCCAGCATTCACATGTCATTACTGCTCTGCTACAAAGATGATTGTTTATATATGTTAGTGTGGAGATAGCTTTGGGTCTGGTTTGAAGTATTGGATTACACATGTGAGGTCGTGGGTGGGGGTCATTCAAAATGTCAAGTGGGTGTTTGAACCTCCCTGTCTGGCTGCCTTCTCTCTGCATTTTAAGAGTTTGACACAATTGTCTCTTCATTTATGCATGAACACTGTTACTCATGCAGGTATTTCAACTGGCTTTAGTCTGTCAGTCATTAAGGTGCCTGGTGTCTGCTGATAACCTGAAGCAGAAGTTTCAGACGCAGTAATGGACTGAACAACCCTCTGATGTAAAAACACTCCAGACTCCATATGAACCTCTTTTTTTGTTACAAAATGACTGTCACAACAGAGTTCATGAGGTCATTCATGTCTGTCTCTCAAAAGTCATACAGCGTAACAGGACCACACTTGAAGCAGCACAGCCGTCAGAGACCAGGACCAAACAGTGTCTTTTTATGAGAAACACACACGAGGAGGAAACGGAGATACGGTGTAGTTTACTTTAATGTGGATGTGTTTTGGTAAGAAAACAACGGTGGTCACTTCCTGCTTTGATTAGTTCATTCAAACCATCTGGGTCTCGTAGTGACTCTGACGAGTTGTATATCTGTTCTGGACATTGAGGACATGGCCCGGTTATACAGCCATCCCAGCATCACCAGGAACTCTGTTTGAATCAGAGCGGATAAACACGACATGAGTTACTTTAGATTCTCCCAAACATTACAATTTAAGAACATCCACATTGCCATCACATCACCTGTGACCTTATGATGACCTTCTGTCAGGGTTTAGAGATATGGCCGTAAAATACAAACCTTTTTTAAGACGACTCCGGGGCACTCTGGATGTAATGGCATAATTTTACCAATCAGGTGTTTTCAGGATGCCACTGTTGATTCAGGGTCCAACTCACTGCTCCTGCTTGTTTGCATGCCTCTGTTTGAGTTGCTCTGATGCTTTTAGGTTCCATAGCCTTAGGAAACACTTTTTGAGTGCACATTTGTTGGATCATGCAAAACTGTATCACCTCAGGAGCCTTTTTGGTAATAAACATGTCACTTTTATTAGCATCAGAGCATCCTGCCATGTTGACATCACATTTGACCTTTGTTAGAAGAGAAGGGATTGATTTTGGCCTCAGCAATGGGATACATTTCAACATGCTGTCACTAGATCAATTAGAAGTAAAGCAGTGAGAATGAATTATAGTGATATAGTCAAGACCTCTCACACTGACACCATGTCATGAACGAGAGTCTATGTCTAGATCAGGGTTTTCGAGACTGACGCAGGACAAGGGATTTCTGAAGGAGAGGTGTCTGTTAACATCAAACAGAGTGCAACCGGTCCAGATTTTGAGCTTGCAAGTGCTTACGTCAGAAACTCTGGCAAATGTTGACAGATGGATCAGATTTACAGAAATCACAAACAGGAAACTAACTGTCATGAAAACTGTGACAGGACATGGAAAGCTGAAATCGATTATGTAAACCACACAGATTTGTTAGACCCGGATGTCTTTTGCTTAGTATTTTTCCTGGATTTGCAATGCACTATCATCTTCCTTTTCAGGGCAGAGCCCCTTTCTGAACGTCAGACAGCTGTTATTTGTATTTTTATGTGCTCCCACCACTTAGTGTTTCAGGTGCGCCCGGCTGCTCTCTCATGTTGTCCCTGATGTCAAAATGCTGGTTTGACAGTGGCAAAATACAGAGGGACACCATAATTACTGCTTCTGTTCCAAGAGAAGAGGATTTGTAGGGCCACTTGCTCTGTACACCCAACCATCTCCAGCACTAATGGCACACTGAGTGCCCTCTTACCTCTCAGCACCTCTTTCCTGTTTGTGGTCAAACCCTCACTTATTTGCTTGTCTTTCCCAGCCGTAATCGAGGTAACAGCTAGTGGAAGGTGTGAAGCTTGGCCCTGCAAATAACAGGACTCTGCTTTTAAAGATTTGAACAAAGAGCAAGATGGAAACGCTTAAATGTTACTTAGACTTTCAAAAGTAAAACTGACCTGTTTCTATCCCTGTAATTGTAGTTTGTCATATTTGAAGATGTCTTGGAAACAAATATGCAGAGAAATACATCGAGGAGGTCTCCACATCACGACACAATTCAAGGTTTTGGAAGACTCTTTAAGTTTTCCTGGAGCACAAATAGACTACAGCATGTTTGAGCACGATACCTGCTGCTTCAAGCAGTGACACAGCTCACAATGAAAGCTGTGATGGGTGAACATAGCTGCAGTTGTTATAGACATGTCAACCACCCAGACATTTCTGGCAAAGAGCCTCTTTAGAGACCATTACATTTCAGGCCAGGCTCACTTCTTTTCTTTGTGGTGGGTTTGTCAGCACTGGAGGCCGCAGCTTGGGTGAACAGCGGTCTCCATGGCCACCAGGTGCAGGTTTTTCCACCACAAAGCCGCATTTGGCTGTAGCAAAAGAAACTGGATCTGTCTACCTGGCACTTTGTCCCCAGTCTCCAGCTTTAGGGAGTGTTCACTTGTCCTTACTGACAGCCTGCTGAACACAGGGAGGCATGAAACCAGAGCCCCCCCCCCCCCCCCCCCCCCCCCCTCCTCCGCCCATTTACATTCTCTTGTCCTAAGAAATCTATACCATAAGCTTTTCACCCTCCATGAGCGGGGACTGATCCAGAGTGACCAGGACTGTTTAGCCCACTTTATGTCTAGTGCGATGGTGTGATCCTCTTAAGTTATTTTGAAAGGTGCTTTGCAGATTCAGACCTGCAATAAGCATATTTTAACTGTCAGATGTGACAGGCAGCAGCTACCACCCAATGCGTTTTTTTTAATGAATGAATAGACCATTCAGAATTTCATGAGGCCCCTCTTGGGAATGCCATTGTGCTTTCTGGAACCTCACTTTGTTGTTATATCCCTCTTTTTTTGCTCTTCACATCTTCTTATCTTCTGACTCTCCTGATGTGCAGGCTGCTTTTCAAGGCATCCTTGAATTCCACTCATTCACCCGTCCTTCAAGAGCTGCCATGTCTGTAGGCACTTCTCTTTTTTTAAACCCCTCACAAACCTCACACCATGGGGGTGTGAAATGAGGAGAATCCCATGGGACGGGAGATTACCATCAAGCCGAGAGCTCCTGTGACAAAAGAGGGATTTTCTGAGTCCTGCACTTCTGCCGTCCACTTCCGTAGGGTCTTACCGGAAGTAGGACTTTGACTGTGGCATGTGATTTGATGACGTGGCTCGTCTTCACTGTATCTATAAGAAACTGAGAGATGAACTTCAAGGTGCCTCTGCTGTGAGCTCAGGTGGTAGACCAAAATCTAAAGCAAAACAGAAATGTAGAGAAATAGACATTTTAAGGGTAAGCAATATTTTTTCTTGTCATCTGTTGAAGTTGGAATTTTCCAACCTCTTGAGCCAGTTTGCCCTGAAAACTCCTGAAAACTCCTGAAAACTCCTGAAAATGTTGCAACATTTTTAGAATTTGCTGCATGTGTAAACACAAAAGGTAGAACTTTCCACCTTGACTTTATCAAGATTTCCCCATCCACCCCCCTAAAATCCATGCAAGAGGTTTGGATTAGCTGATGAGAGTATGCAGCAGGAAATATTAGAGGAAATTGGTTCCTTAGAGAATAGAAGCGGGCGAGGTTGAAGAGGGCGAATCATTTGCATGATGAGAGCAGCGAACGTGTCTGCACATCCATCCATTTACACAATAAATTGATATAAATGGAAAAAGTCAGCCGTCTCATGGCCCCTGCCCACCACCCACCCATGTCTAGGATATGTCTGAACAAGCAACTATGGAAATCTTTTGGAGCTGAGCTCCTGAAAACATATAGAAAATTGTAGAATTTTGACAAGAAGCTAAAATGTGATTCAAGTACTTGCACACTAACATGCTAATATGCTATCTAACAGACAGGCATCATGTTTTTGTTTTTTTTTAAATCTGAAATCTTCAACCAGAAAAGTAATGAGTGATATAGTGAAGTTAAAAGAACAATATACTATAATGTATAGGAAAATAAACAGGGTCAATGTATGGACCTTTAAAAAGCACTTGAGTAAATGTACGTTCCTTCTCTGCAGAATTCACCGGGATCATTTGCTGAGCCTGTTTTTTTGCAAAGTGAATGCCTCGGTTGCGTATAACTTGAAAGCTGCTAATTGTTGTGTGAATCATGAGCTTGCAGACAATAAAGGGTGCCCTCTATTCACTGGCTGGTTGTTATGGGCCAGGTGGCACAGTGCCATCCATTGAGAGCTTTAGAGAGGAGGTACATAGGCCAACCAAGGGGACGTTAAATATTTAGAGGTCCAGTGAAAGATTTGCGGGGCCATTCGTCTGCAGATACAGTGGCTTTATCAGACAGGAGATGGACTTAAAGGTCTGCAGTCACATTCCTCCCTCTGTGGCCACTTGACTTTCTGAAACAGCCCGTGAAACCCAGTTAGTGCCACGTTCAACAGAACCCTGTGGTTTCACAGGTCCACTTTACAACCTTATTATTTGGCCTTGTAATGGACTCGGCTGTGTAAAGTTTTTGTAACCTTGAGTTTCCTGTCTTGAATGTGTCTGCCCATATTAAAGGTTGAATAGAAGATAAGAATGCAATGGGATTATTGGACAAACTGTGACATGGTCAAAGTGTCAGTTTCATTCAGGCTACTCTGTGCTGGAGTCATTTATTCTCCTCACTGGAACCCTTTTTGATGTTGTTTTTGATCTCTAACAAGGGCTCCAATCCTTAAATAAACGTGTTAAATAAAACAGACTTTTTGTGCACAAAGACCACGTTGGTCGCTCCTTGGACATGTCCTCACCATCATCTCCCCCGCAGTTACTTCTACCTCCTGCATTTTCACGTTATCACACCCAGAATTCTTGCAGAATTTTTACCAGGAGGCTTTCAGGAAAAATCCTGGTAGAGTTGGGGTGAAAATGTTGGCTCTTTGTGTTGCTACATGCACACCATCAAAAACATCTTTGGAAGTTTTCAGTAGTTTAGTACAAGCGTGAACACAGCCATTGGCAGATAAACTTAGCTGGATGGTTAGTGAAAGATGCCACACTTGATGCATATGTTAGATTCCAATCATATTCACGCAGCAGTGCAATAGAGAAGTGTTCATGGACTTAGATGTGTTGACAAGGACATAACATTAGTCTCTGTAGCGGCTCCTGTACAGAGTTCCACCATTGCTTTACCTTTGTTCTTACACAGTGCATCCCAAAGAGGCATAATATTGGCATCATAATGTGTGAATTCACATTACATTGTGGCGTTGTAGAAGCGCAAGAAGCACAGGTTGTAAACACACGGAGGGAGTGCCACATATGCAGACATGCACACACAACGCTGTCCCACCCTGCCGGCTCCGACTCTACACATCACCACCGTCTTCACCCTGTTACGCCTCTGTTACTGCCTCCCAGGGAGGATCAGAGGAAGAACAACTTTGACTCACAAGTAGGCCTCAGTGCGTTACACATACAAGGAGTTAAAGTAGTGTAAATGTCCTGGCTTGAAATGGCATACGTAAGAGCCAGTTGTTTGTACTAATAGTTCAAATTTTTGGAGGAAATACAAATGAGAAATATTTATTATTTTTAAGATATTTATCATATTTATGCTAGAATGAATCTTCAATAGATATCTCAGATTGACATTCTGGTAACTCCAACTAACTACAGTGTCGCCAACTAAAACGTTGAATATGTGGGTGACCTGCACTCAGTGATGTGCTTCATACCTCCAGAACAGACACAGAAAGAACACTGAACCTTGTGCTGCTGCTCTGCTTCAGAGCTGCTGTCACTGTGCAGACAGTGAGGACATTTTGGTTCTCATAAAAGTTACAATTTTTCTCATGAGCCTTGTTGGAAACATTATGAACACATTGTGGGAAACAGCTCAGCTACTAGCTGTCTGCACATTTACCAACTATGTACCTCTCTCATTTTGCTCCTTTAATGATTTTCAATCTGCAATGAAATGCAAATAAACAAACTACTAAACTAAAGAGGCCTGGGCTTGGTTAGCATGCTCTACCTGGCAATCCACTGTTGGCTTTAAATGTTAGGACACTTTAACTTTCACATGCTCTTGTTTCCTCCTCCTTCTTCTTGCTCTCCGTGAAACTATACTAGCAATTTGGTCTGCATGGCATCAGATGATGTATCAATTTTCTAGCTTGGCTGACTGTTTATACTGTAGATCCGACCAGAGAGAGGTTTTATTTGAGAGGGAATTCTGTAACTTAAGTTTGTGTTGATTTGTTACTCCTTAAAGCTAAACGTTTCCTGTTGTTGTCTGTAGAGCTGCAGAAAAATGTCTGAGCCTTCTTCCGATGAGAAACGTAGTCTTGATTAAGGTTTGTATAAAAGAGAATCTACCTAAGCTGATATTTATATACTGTTGTAAGTTGTGATAAATTTGAGTTACATATTTTCAAGCTGGTTCACAAAGTTCACCAGTTTTAGATCAGGTTGGCGCACCGGCCCACCAAAGCTCCATCACGTGGATTATAAAATGCCTTTGCTTGGCTTAAGCTGAAACAGAGGAAGAGCATGACCTGTGGGCTTTTTGTGCTAAAGTGCCCAACGGGGGGAACAATGACCGCTGGCACCCTGGACCCTAGTCTGGCCTGGACTAATTGAGGACCCTGATATTGTCTTGTCGATGAAAGCCCTCTTTGTCCCACTTATTTCTCTTCATCTACTGTATCCCCCCCGGGCCTCTGATATAGCCATAGGCATAACGTCATTCCCCGCAGCCATTGTCTCCATTCATTACAGGGGATTAAAGTGTCAGATGAAGGTGAAGTATGAGCTAGCCAACAGTATTCACCAAGGGCTCTATGAAGGTGTTTTGGCTCCTAAGCTAAAAGTTTGTGCCCTCGTCAACACCCCAGACCTGAGACTTTGTCTCATCATTTAAACGAAGAGTCAAAGTCTTTTAATCTCAGTTATCAGAAATGAGAATTAGACGTGATCTGCAGAGTAACGAAATTCAGACTGAAAAAAAGATCTTCAAGTCAACCGACTCAACATTTTACCCACTTTGAACTCATTTACATCTGAAATTGTCCAGTGCGAGGTAATTAGGTAGGGGAGTCTACATCCACCCTTTCATCTCATTGTTGTAGTGGATTCCTCACTGTGGAATTTGTATCAGTCTGCTGCAGATGTCAGGGGTTTGGACCCATGATTCCCTGTAATGCAGAGAGGAAGCTTTGTGACAGTGAGAGAAGTGTTTCACCCCCTTTCATGGTCGGATTTACTGTCAAAGTGTTGATCTGCATTGACATGTTCTTGAAGTGCTTTGCAAAGCTGAAACTCAACACTTGAGTGAGGCCTGGTGCGTTTCAAAGAACACACTAAAGGACAAAGAGAAAGGACTGGCCAACAGACTGATCTGAAAATCTGCCTCTATCTGCACGAATAAAATCTGCATGCACATTCTTTCCAAGTGAAGCCCACGCCTTACACCAGGAATTTATTTACTTATGCTTTCAAGAGCAACAACAGGAATTGTGGGAAATCATTCTTGGCTCATGCTGACTGCTGAAAGATGTGCATATGTATTTGCATCTTTGCCAGCATTTCTAGCCGCTTGCTAAATCACAGACCTGTGTAGGCAGGTAGACAATGTGCATTTGTGATGAACGGGAGGATGTGTTGCCCCATGAGAAGAAATAAATGAGTGAATAAGTTGCCATGGCATAATGTAGTCATAAATGTATCACAGTTCAAAGATTTTTGTGGCTTTTTTGTCCATCCCCAGGAAGATGAAGCATTCGGTGACAGTTTCAAAGGCTTTCAAAGGTTTTAACTTCATGTGTTAGATCTAATCTAGATTGCACAAAATAATTGTGTTTAACAGGCTGTACGCACAAGAGTAACACAATGAAGATCCATATGCTCAGAATGATGAGTAAAGAGGTACAATGAAGAGGGCTTAGGTTAAAAGAGGCAGCACAGAAATGACAACCTATTGCCTGTTACCTGCTGACATACTGTATTTACTGTTATTTCTATTTAACTTCATTTCAATCAAATATGGACATGTTTCAACCTGTCACTTTGCTCTATGGACAATAAAACCACACAACGTGAATGTCCTGGATACAACTAAAGGAGTACATTTCTGAAAACTAAATGTCAGCTGTACATACAAAGTTCTTTTATTTAAAAAAAAGTTGCATATTTCTTGTATCTCCACATAAAGTCCCTCAGCTGTCAGGTTACTGAAGACAATTCATCGTCTTTGAAGCCAAAGCTGTCCAGGTCTTCATCAGACACTGACGCAACCCTGTACAAGATCAAACAAAACCCTGTCTGCCTTTCTCTTATTTTTGGAAGGCATCTTTTGGAAAGAGTAATAAGTGTCTGTACACATGCCTCGACATGGTCCTTACAATTTGTAGCTAATTATCCAGACTTCTTCCTGAAGTGTTTGATCTCTAAGTCCTTGTCTTTGGTCTTTATGGGTGATGAAAACTCTCCTTTTACAAGCCAACTCCTGCAGTGTCGTTGTTGTTATGGAGCTGCTCAACTTATTGTTACTTTGCAGTTCACTTTATTGATGTGATCTCACTGCGTAAGAACGAAAAACCCCACAAAACTTGAACCTTCTGTGTTGAAACATTGCGTCAAGGTTGTTAGATGGTCAGTCAATAAATTGTCCTGTGTGACTGGCAGGAGAATCTTAAGAATGCTGATAGCCTGGGAAGTTTGTCAGTGGACAGTCTGCAGGCCAAAGAGGTGGGCCTCTATTTTATTAGATATGAGCGTGTCTTGGAATGTGACCATAATGTACCTTTTGACTCCTCCAGCCAACAAGCAACAGCAAGTTGAGTTCTCAAGGCCCCTGAGTTCCTTACATTAAAACGTTTCTTTGGTGAAAAATACTCTGAATGGTTCTATCATCTTTAAAGATGTTTATTTAATGCTTCAAAGACAGGCCAATCCTCGCTACACTGCAGGATTCACAGTGTACGTACACTGCTGGAGATAATATCTCTTACCACAACTTTATTATGTCCACACCACTATCGGTACACTTCCACACTAAAAGGTTTCCCTCCTCTGGAAGGAAACAGTGTCTGTAGCAGATAGCTGTTGTCAGAGAGCAGGTGCAGTCACTGATGTATGAAGTCAATGTAGACTCAACACTTTCTGCAGCTGCTTCTAATGAAAGCCCTCAATCGAAAGGGCTCAATGTTGTCGATGATCCCCTGATTCACTGTGAATTTGATTCACAAACACCAGAGAGGATATTTTGGGGCTTCTTGCCTTTGATTTGATTTGACAGCTTGAGACAGGATGAGGAATGAGGGGTGGGGATGTGTGTGCATCAAATACTGTTGGGACTGGCAATCGTACAACCATTACGACGCAGACTAAAGCCTCATCTTGGAGTGCCTTCTCTACCAACTGAGCTAAAGTGGCGCCTCAGAAACATGTTAAATATCTTCTAAGATTTTTTTAAGAGAGCTTACATTTATTGTACAGTGGTGGAAAAAAGTTTTCGGACACCCCTAATATTGCATTGAGAATCACTCTTAGGTCTTCAAGTGCAATTTCTTTCAGTCCAGTCACAGCCAGGGTCATTTATTCTTTGTTCAGTTTTGAACACATTCTCTGTTATTTGTTGACTTTGATACCGAAAATGTAGAGGACTGACATATTGAAACTGTCAAAAATGTTGTTTTGTTAGTTTCTCTTGTATATTATAAACAGAAAAATATCATTCCACAAATATTTCACTCTATTTTTTTTTTTTAAGTTATATTTTGAATCTTTTTCGCCTTTAATGGATAGGATAGCTGAAGAGAGACAGGAAACATGGGGAGTAGAGAGAGGGGGAAGACATGCAGCAAATGGTCGACCGGGCCGAGAGTCGAACCGGTGACCCCTGCGTCAAGGACTATAGCCTCTATATGTGGGGGGCTTAAACCGTTGGCCACCAGCGTCCCGAGATTGTGTAAAATTATAAGGGTGTCCGAAAACTTTTTTCCACCACTTTATATTTATCGGATTTCTCACACCTCTTCTGATACAAAGTGTACAGTGCCATGCAAGCACAGGGCACAATTAGTAGCATCATGCTACATAACAGACTGATTTAAGCTGCATCACTTCAGTATTCAGTCTATGGCATGTACAATATTATCTGCAATTTCTGCAATCCTCTGCATGTTATAGATTCTTGCCTTAAAGTTAGACATGAGTGTTTCAGTCTGGCAGTGATGACTCAAAGGACTGAAGTACATGTTTGAAATCTTAACCGTCTGCTCACTTTGAAACACACTTTTGAGTGCATGAGTGAAAAAAGAAGTTGTTTGAAATCAAGAATCTTGGTTAACATCAGCCTTGTAAACTGTGGTGGGTCTGCAGAGAGTGTAAATAATCATGGCACAGTTTACAGTTGCTGTCATGGCTTGAGGCGGCTGATATAGCTGTCTATCGTCACCCTTTTTCCCAGCTCAGAGTAACCCTGTATGTGTGTTGAAGTAGTTTCAGTCCCAGAGAAAACGTACACAGAAACTCACTTAATTAGCCCAGCATAGGAACATCTAGAACATATGATCACATGTTCACTGAGGAATTAAAAAAACAGGATCTAATTTGCACTTTAGAAAAATATTTCTTTAACCATTTAATAAAACTTCAGCGAGTTACAAAAAAAACATGTTGATCTTTCCCTCCAAATAAACACAACTTGATTATGTCTTCTACTGTTAAAACAAACCATCTTACAATGTGCCAATATGACTGACGCTCATTTTCCGGAGGGCCTGTTGTCAAGGTGTAACTGATGCTGAGGGGGATCTTTGCAGACCAAACCACAGTGAATCATTGCACAGCCACAAGAGCATTCACAGCCAAACGGGAACACTTTACTTGATCTTAATTTGAGGTTTAAAAGTTGATCTGAATCATCTTCTTAATTACTTACTGTTGCAGACACCCTGTCTAACCAATGCCACACATTGGCTGCATATAAGGATAATAATTTAAATATTTACTTTGCAAACAGTAAAGTGTGGAATTTGTAAAAAAAAAAACACACACACACTCCTGTCCCATTAACAGCCCATTGGGGGCAGTCTTGTTAACCAGCTGCATGACGAGGAGCTGCTTGTAGCGGGCACTGACAGCGTCTGTCTCAATCTTTATGTCAGTAATGCAGCGTGGCGTGTGTGTTTACATTTTACAGCCATGCTCAGTCTCTGGAAATACATATGTAGTAGTGTGGGATTCAGAAACAGAAAATCACTGCGACTGTCTCGAATGTTTTCTTCTTCTTTTGCTATTTAATGCAGTAAGAACATTTTCTTCTGTTTGCTAATGCAGTTAGCAAACAGCTCTAAGACGCTCTGTAGCCACCGTCTGGAGGGAATACCGTATTACAACCAGGCACCGGGAAAAACGATGAAAACTTGTACTTTTAAAATGAGAAAATATTCAAAGTCACTCAATGATTTTTACAGAGTGAACGAATATTCAAATATTCTAAAATCATTGCCCATCCCTGCCACAGACAGCTGGAGATATTTATTACTTTTAAACGTAAACTAAAAACGTATTTATTCAGTCTGGCTTCTATGTAGGGTATAACAATGTTATTTCTACTTTTTCCTATTACATTGATTTTAATTTTGTTTTTGTATTATTTTATTAATTTTAACAGTTATCTTATTTTATTTCTATTTTTTTATTCATTCAATTATTTATTTTATCTACCCAATTCTATTGATATCTTTAGCCTTAATTTTATTTTCAACTCCCTATCCTTACCCTTTAAAACAATTTATTTTAACTATTTATATTCTTAATATTAATTTGACGCTTTAACTTATTTTAATTACATTTTATTTTATATATTTTATTGCTGTCGGTGTGCATTAGTCTCTATTTTATTCTCTATTTTAAATCCATTTTTGTTTTTAATATGTCATTATTTTAGCTCTGCTTCTTTCTTGTTTTCAGTCGCTGTAAAGCACTTTGGGTTGCGTTTGATTTGTATGAAAGGTGCTATATAAATAAAGCTTGATTGATTGATTGATTTGACTGCTTTAACATAAACTTCAGTCTGCATAAACAGAACCAACCAGCATGTTTCCTCCCCTGTTGGTTTGCTTGTGAGTTTTTTGTTGTATAGAGTGAAAAAGTACAAAGCAGTTTTTAAAATTGGTCAAGTTGTTAGATTAGAGAATTCAAGAACACAATGTGCGAACCCAGTGGCCCATGGCTTAGAGCCATGTTGTTTAGTGGTTTGCCCTATAGCAGCAGATTCTGATTAGACTTTGTACAGCTTTTTTCCCTTACCATTTCAGTAGGGAAATACCCTTCAAAGAGTTTGTTTCAGCCGGTTGTTTAGACTGTATAGATTGTTGTTTAAGGTGATTATAAACCATGTATGCCCTTCTGGGTCAGCTAATGTTAGAGGATTGCATCTATGCAGATGTGAGAGAGTCACAAGAAGTCAATGTTAAAATTTAGTACAGGTTCAAATCTACGTGCCATGTTACTTTATACACAACAACCGAGATGTGGATGTTAATATAATCTCTTTTGCAAAGAATGTTGAAGCATTGATTTATGTAAATAGTATGCTGACAAGCCATTTTTAGTTTGTAGTAAAATTGCATGCTATTTTTTTCCTTTTGGCATACCGTAGTTAAGTCGACGCGGTGTCTTCCTGCTTCCTGCTGCCTCTGGGATGGAAAAAAACGACACCACCGCGCTTTTGAATGGCACATTTCAGCTCAGTCTGCAAGAGTTGCTCTACTTTGTCAATCTGGACAAAAACGTTTTTGAAATTCAAATTAATGGAATTTTTAACGTGCAATAAAAAATGTGATTAATTGTGATTAACTTTTGAAATTCATTGATTAATCAGGGTTAAAACAATGAATTGTCCGGCAGCCGTAATAATGAGTTATATCTTATTTGATTGCTCTGTATAGAAGCCATTTAACACACTTGTTGGCTACTTATAATCTCTCTTATACCTTAAATGGGAGCAGTTGGCTTAAATTACTATTGACTCATTTTGCAATAAAGGCTTATGTCATAAAGGCTGCTCAGCTAATCTAATCCTGACTTCTACTATACATACTGACTTGGATCAGTGTCCACTATTCTGAACCAGGCACAACAGCAGGAAGTGATGCAGCTTCAGTTTGGAGACAGTCATCCCACCTCTCTCATTAAACAGGCTTCAGCTCGTTCTCAGCTTTAAATAACACATTAAAAGACGCCTGCATTGTAGACCGTTTTGCTTTTGTGGTCTGCAACTGTATGCTTTTCAAAGTCTCCCTACAGCAGCTAGAGGATGTGATGTGATTTATGTACTTTATTTACAGTCATAACACTTGATGTGTGTAAATACTGTTTCGGGGATGGCAGGGATCCAGACCAGCATAGAATTGACTTTGTGTTTGAGTCTAAAGACTGATTTAAGTTGACATGTTGTGCAAGAAACCACAGAGGGAGCACCAATAAAGCATTCACATGTGTTGTATCTACTGTAAAGTCAAAGAATGTAATGTGTGTGTTGCTCTGCTGTAACTCTGCATTGATGGATGGCTCTTTTAACCCTTACATCACCAAAGTATTCTTACCCTGAGGGCAAGTCAAACCTCACGTCCCCTACCTTTAGAACTTAAGTCTTGCCTCAGGCTGCTGACTGTGTCTCCAAGACAAAAAGGACGGCTGGTGAGGTGTGTCTGTGAGAGTGGGCGGGGGGCAGGGGTCCAAAGGGTCTTGCTTTAAAGGACTGGCCACTTTCCAAGACTTTAATTCATCAGTGGGAGTTCACAATGGGGTGAAAAGTACACTGAAAACATTTTACTTCTGGATACACTGAGTTGAGAGCTGAGCTAAGGAGCTGACAAGTTTTCCAAACAGATCGGACTAGATGGATCTGTTGGTGTTGAAAATAATTCAGATGTTGTATTTTGGGGTGAAAGATGCCATCAGGGCATTTTGGTTCACATGATGTGTACTTCCTCCACTTCCTGCTCCTTACCTTCCATATGCCTTTCTCTTCCTGCCACCGCTCAGGTATTTGGCCACATTCCGCCCGTGCATTCCGCCGCTCAGCCCATACAGCCGTGCAGGGCTATTGGGTTACTGCAGTGTTACCTAATAGGTCTGATCTGGGCTCAAAAGCGGCACAGTCGTAAGATCGGCTTCCTTATTAAGACAAGGAGGCAGGAAAGTCTGCACCTCTTAACCTTTTTAAAATGGAGGTTTGAATGACGGAGCCAAAACTTTGCACCTACTGTACCTGAATATAAAGGTGTTTTTCTTCCACTGAAACCAGAGAGCGCTAGGATTTACGCTCCAAATGCAAACTTACAAGATAAAAGCTGCCTGGGTGGAAGCCCAGAGTCCTCTCAGGGGTTATTAAATGCTTTATGAACACTCATCACATACTAACAAGCCATGACTGATAGTTTCCTAGAATTTTATTACAAAAGGTTGGATCTTGCTTCTGTTTTTTCTTGCAGAGGGAGGAGGCAGGAAATCTGTTTTCCATTCATATTTTACCGTTGTAGAGGTTAGCTCCAGCCAATTACTTTCATTTAGTCCACAATTAGCTTGTAAGAAATAAAAAGTAAGAATAAGAGAGAAGCAACTTATCAATGACTTTTTAGAGAGTATTTTAATTCTGTCGCTTCATCTCAATCTTGTTTGGTTTCATGTCATTCTTCCCATTTACTGTATGTCCCTTCTGTAGCAACTTGTTGCTGCTGCAGCATACCTTTTGTAGGTTCTGCAGTATTTATTCTCCTGTTGAATGGTGCATTGTTTGTCAGAAAGGAGAAAACAAGGCCACACATGAACACCCACGCACACCCACCTCATCCTCTTTCATGCAGTTCACCTTCCTTTGCTGCCAGAAGCGCCTTGGCATTAGTCTCTGCGTGTTTGCAGCTCCCAGTTCTGGTGACAGCGTACTAATCAGGTCTCAGGATTTCTGTCAGTCACACCAAAATGGTCCCCCTCCCTCAGCCCATCTCAGGTCCTGACTTTACTTTATCTCTGCTCCCCCTCAGTGAGTCCAAATGGCCATAAGCTCAGTGTCTGAAGTTGAAGTGAGGGGTCAGCATGCTTTCTCTGTCTCTGTCTCACACAGACACACACACACAGTGAAGTCGCCTTGGTGAATAGTCACAGCTTGTGGGGAATGCCTCAGAGCAGACAATAGCCATGTATTCTTACTTACTGCTCCCACCATCCAACTGAAACACTGCAGGACTCTGAGATCTGGTCTGTGTTCCCTCTTAGCTCAAATGTCCCTGACTGACTTGTTTTTCTCTTGTGACAAAGACGTGGGCGAGAAAGTAGGCCTTCACTTTACGGTTTTTAAACCAGAGCTGCTGACACTTTATTTGAAATTTTAATCACATTTAAACGTTTGCAGAGCTCACATCCCCAGCCTTCAGTACTCTTGCAGGTAAACATCCATATGCCTGTGCTGGTTTACTTCCAGGTAATAGATCATCATAGCTGTCACCATTACTGATCAGTGCTGCTCAGGAAGGCCAACTTGCCGAGCACAGATGGATGTAGTCGGATCATAGGAATATAAATCGATGCATCGATGTAGTAGATGAAACTTTGCTCCCCTCGAAAAAAGGCATAGCAAAGAATGACAGAATCAACCTCAACAAAGACAACAGGCTGCTGTTTGTGTATGTAAAGAGGCTTTAAAGGGCAGTTCAGCATTTTCCTTTTTCTGCAGCCCTGGTGGCAGTCTCCATGTTGTGGTGACCCACTTCTTCTGAATCAGTGTAGGAATGTGTTAGTTGTTCCGCTCTGTACTTTTGGGTCCAGCTCGCTCAGTTCTTTCAAATCTTTGAAGTTGTAGGATGAAAGGATGCAGCCTCCCCATCTTGTATGTTGTCTCCAAGGACAGTTTGTGCACATTAAAGTGTCCTCCACACCCTTTGCATTTCTACTACAACCAGGTCATAAAAGTTAACTTGCAAAGGAAGGAAAGAGGGACAAGTAAAGAGTGCAGGTATTCAGATGGCCAGACTTGTAATCCCCACCCAGACTTTAAAAGAAAACAGGATGCATTGTGTCCGGTTAACACAATTCTGTATCACTCCTCCTGTCCTTTACTGCTGCTGAAGGTGATGTTTGATTTGTTTTCTTTTCTTCATTTGAATTTTGCGTTGAGTCATCCGTTAATCACAGCTTTATGTTTAAAGTCTCCATTTATAGAGTAGCGCTGAACATGAAACACAGTTCAGGTATGGAGGGAAATGTGTGCCGAGGAGCAGGTATAAAAATCTATCATGCATTAAAACCTGGCATGAAATACTGGTTGTTGCTTTATGCATCGATTTTTTATCATGCAAAAAACTGAAGACTGCCTCTAGCTTCACTTCTTGTGCGTCTCTCAGAGGCTTTGCTTCACATCTGGCCTTTTAGTAAATAGAACACATGCTCAGTTGGATTGAGGTCAGGTGATTGACCTTGACCTGTTGAGGCCAGCTGAGGACATCCTACTATTCACAGGAAAACATTCCCTCTCTTCCGCTTAGAATAATTGTCCCAGCCTCACATCGCCAGACCAAATCCCAAATGTGAATATGTTAAAGACATCTCAGCCCATTTTTCATATCTCAGGAGCCTTTTCAATGGACGTACAACATCAACATAACCCATTTAGATAAACCTACAAACAAGCAGTGTAAAAGAAAAGTACTGTAGGTGAAGACTGTTTGGATAGATAGCCACCTCTTACTGGTGGCTTTTTCATGACACTGATATTGCCTTTGTGAGTGATGGCAAACTTTCCTGAGCCTGGATTGGGGGGGTTTCCTTATAAAGTTATACAAAATGTCAAAACTTACAAAAAGGATATTTTAACCCCTGTGCAGAGCTATATTAAGTAAAGGAGCAACAGCTCTTGATGCAAGCGATGAAGTGTACATAATTCAAATTGACTTTGCCTCCTATGTGTTATGAGTCAAAGAGGACTATGTCAAAGAGGGGGTTATTAACCTCATGTTCATGCAGATATCTACTTATAGACACAAATCAAAGCTAAATCCTTCTTAAATGTCTGCTGATGGGTTTCGGGACTGCTTTATGGTGGATTGCATTCGGCCCTGTTGCTCCCCATACAGACCATTTCCCTACACACAGCCAGTGCTGCCTGCTGAAACGCAAGTGAGACTACTTGCACTATGTATAGAAACCAGAACATTTATGATATCAAAGTCTGGCCCTGTGCCTACACATTCTGCACATTTACTTTCAAGTAATTGTTTAAATCTGCAATATACTTTACAAAAAGTTGTCTCTGCCCACAAAAAGGTTCAGCAGGCGGACCATCTGATAACAAACATCTGTGTAACCAAAAATAAGGAGTTGTATTCTTGTTTTAATCATGATAACAAACTAGATGAAGGAAATTCACAGAACTTTGTGAACAGCATTAGAGTAGGTGAAGAGCTGTTAAATTAGAAAGCACATACAGATCAGGCATAATATATGCATTATATTAATATGCGTTAATATTGACCTCGATGAACTTCATTTTATGCTTTCATATCTGCATAACAAGTGAAATAGACTTTCAATCTTTCAGCTATACTTCAGAGTGCATGTGTATGTTAAATATTGCAATATGAAATTAATATAATACATTTTTATATTTTAAAAGATGCTTTAGTTTATTTTCAGGCAATAAGGAAAGTATAGGAAATCAAATTGACCTCAATTCCTGGCTTAAAAAGACATTTCTGCAGCCATCTGTAGTCGTTTCCCCACATGACTAATGCAAAGCTATGATGAAGGAAATCCCTGTATGTCTGTTTTTGAGATTTAGGCCCATAGTAATCTGCATTATATGTCTGGTGGGTGACAAATTCCTCCACAGCCTTGCTCCGTCTGCCTCCCTCTCCTCCTACACTGCCGGCTTTTTTTCCCATCCGAGCTCTTACTGAAAGTGAAACGGATGTGAAATAAATCATGTGTGGTTTAAAAACTCCCTCCATCTTTCCCTCTCCCAAATCCCTCAGAAATCTTTCAGACATGCTGAACCGATCACTGACATTTGATTCTGGGACTCCCCTGCTTGTAAGTTTGCAGAATAGAGATCCATTCTTTGCAGCAGGTTTTCCTTCTGAGATGACCATTAGAAGGCGTTTGCAATGACTCACCTTGCTCCCTGTTATTCTCATCTGTGACTCGGGCCAAAGGTTTTGAAATCTACTTTTGTTTAATGCCTCCTGATTCAATATTTAGGAAGTCTGAGAGATGTAAAGAGGTAAAATAAAGGCTGTAGCAATGACTGTAGCACTGTTGATGTGCCAATGACTGCTAAACTGAAATAAGGTTCTCTTGTTTGTGTTAAACACAAACAGATGTATCTGTTTTTTGTCTGACAATGGAGTCGAGTCAGGCTGTCGTGTGTCCAGGAGTATGTAGGTGAGAGATCTCCACCCTCTCTGACTGACCACACAAAACCACAGCCCAGGGGCGATACGGCCTGCCTGCCGTTCCTCTTTCACATGCAGTTTTTTGGTACTGCAAAGCCTGAACCAACATGATTGGAATGTCTTTTTTTCCCTCTTTTGTCCCCTTTTTTGTAGAGAAGCTCCTTTTGTTCTAATGGGATAATTTAGGAAGAATGTTTTCACTTTGGGGTTTGGAGCCGGGGGTGGGGGGGCTGTTTGGGGCTGTGAGTGAGGATTGAAGAGATGGAAATGGCTCAGAGACTCTTGTTTGTTAGGGATGGTCTAGTGCTGTTTGTCATTTGGTTTATTCTGGTCCCTGAAGCTTTATTTTCTTTCATGAAACTCAGAAAAAGTCTTTTTTTTTTAACACTTGTAGACTCAACAGCAAATCAATCAATCAATCAATGAATTAATCAATCAGACTTTATTTATAAAGCGCTTTTCATACAATGACATTGTAACACAAGGTGCTGAAATAAAACTGTTATAAGAATAAACGACAGTTAAAAGCGAGACTGAAAAGGTCGGTCTTGAGTTTTTCTTTTAAAAATGTTGATGCTCTGTGCAGCCCTCAGATCTTCAGGTAGGGTGTTCCACAGGCATGGGCCGTGATGATAAAAGGCTGCCTCACTGTAAGTCTTTGTTATAACTTTTGGTACCATTAAAAGTCCACTACCTGAAGACCTGAGGGCTCTCACTGGCTGCTATGATAAAAGCCAATCTGATAAATAAGAAAGAGCAAGACCATTAAAGGGGACATATCACACTTTTTTCATCAATATATATTGGTCTAAGAGGTCCCCAAAACATGTCTTTAAAGTTTATGCTCAAAAAAACACTTTGAAATCAGATTTTGGCATGCCTGAAAAACCCTCTTCTTCAGTCCTCCTCAGAACACTCTGTTTTCTCTCTGACCACGCCCCCTCAGGAAGTGGATGTGCCTCGGCTCTCCAGCACGTTGATCTAATGTTTACATGTTGGCTGAATATACACGGCTGCTCAGAGATCACGTTACTTCAACCCTCTGAATCTGATCCTGACGGAGAGGCGCCTGTAGCAGGACCTTTCTGAAGGATTGGTCATAGATTAAGTGTTTCTTGTTGTTTTATTTATCAGTATGTAGACGTGTGTCTTGGTACACAGCTACGAACATGTAGCTATGTGGCTATGCTAACTAGCGCTAGCACTTATCCATGATAAATAAAAATCATCCACTAGATCTTCAAATCTGCAGACGTGGGGAGTAAAACCGACCTCTGCCAGAAAGGCAGCAGGACCTCTAATGAAGGATTGGTCACAGATTTAGTGTTTCTTGTTGTTTTATTTGTCAGTATGTCGACATGTGTCTTGGTACACAGCTACAGCTACAAACATGTAGCTATGTGGCTATGCCAATTAGCGCTAGCACTTATCCATGATAAATAAAAATCATCCACTAGATCTTCAAATCTGCAGACGTGGGGAGTAAAACCGACCTTTGTGTTTATTAAGACAGCCTACAACTAGCATGCCTCCCTCCTAAGCTCCTTGTTAGCACACATTTGTGCAGGGAATGAAAAACGGGGGAGGGGGTTCAGTATTATTTTATACAGTCTATGGGCTGAACAAGCTCCGAGCTCTGACTCCGTGACAGACCGGATATTGTTGTTACGTAACAAAAACACAGAAGTCTGAAACGGCTGGTTTCACACACATTTACAGAAAGGTGTAGAAATCAAAACAGGGGCAGAATGGATTCTTTTCATTCTCGGGGGGTTTGTAGACATGCCAGGGAAACATGTATCAGGTAAAGAACCATTAAAAAGTCAATTTTGCATGATATGTCACCTTTAAGACCATCCAATAAAATAATTTTAAAATCTATTCTAAAAGACCAACGCTCCTCTGTCTTGGTATCGAATCTTTCCTCTAACCCTGTTTGCTTTATTTAACTACCACACCAACATTACTGTTAAAAATTCAAAACATGAATCTCGATTCATCTTATATTTATGTCATGGCTCAAAGCCTGACTGTATTTTTTCTTTTTTGATAGGACAGCTGAAGAGTGACAGGATGTGTGGGTAGTAAAGAGTGGGGGACAACATGCAGCAAAGGGTCATGGCCAAGACTCAAACTAGTACTCTTGAAACACTAGGCACCAACCAGCACCCTGCTTTGAACATGTTACAGGCAATATCTTTCTTTGCTGAGTTGAGAGTGTAGCACTTTGGTACTTTTGAGGTTTAGGTGCAATCTTGTTGCATCAGTCGCTGCCATCTTGCTATTCCTCCCTGATATTCCTGAAGAAAAAACATGTCAATTCACAGCCAGGAGCATCAGCTGCACTTCAGTTTATTTAAAAAGATTGACCTTATTTGTTTTAATACTTAATACTGTCATTTGGGAATCGTTCACTTTCCATTGCTTTAGAATTGTTCTGAAATTTTCCAACAAGGTATTTTTGTACGGTGATTTTTTTTTTCAAGGTGCTGAAAAAAAGTGTGCAATGGTTTTATTTGAATTTCAACACACCTAAAAAATGAAAAAGGATGACTTTGTTTTCAAATAAATATAAGAGAACTGATTTATATTGCAACTGTCCATATCTGAGAATTGAAATAAAATAATAGTTATTTAAATTTTGAGTTCAATCCAGTTTTTCTGGAGAATCGTGAGTGAATAGTATCGTGAATCAAAAATCAGGATTTGAATCGAATCGTGGAGTGTGTCCTTACATCCCTAATGGACAGTGACATTTCTCTGCAGCTCATTTTGTCATTATTTTTTGTTGACAAGGTTACCTCATCAAATAAAGATTGATTGATTGATTGATTGATTGATTGATTGATTGATTGATTGATTGATTGATTGACTGATTGATTGATTGATTGATTGATTGATTGATTGATTGATTGATTGATTGATTGATTGATTGATTGATTGATTGATTGATTGATTGATCATTGTGAGCACTCCACAAATTGAACACTTTAAGTTTGTTTAAAAGTTGTTGTTGGATCTCATTAGCCTTTAAGAATATTGTCAAATTGATAACATACAAACAAATGCATATTAAAAAGCCTGCGACAGGAATGTTGGGATGGAAAGAACAATTTAACAAGTAGAGAACATCTGCTGGAGAACCCCTTCAAAAGCACTCCACATGTTGAACCACAGCTGTCTCTGGTTTCAGTCAAGTGTTATAAGTTAGTTCACAGACGATGATTGAAACAGTCACCCATGAATCTTTCTTATTTCTGAACCCACAATCTAACAAATGAGCAGAAAGAATAAAACTGGTATCAGATAAAACAAAGTAAGGGATATTTTCCGTCTTGGTGCTTCTTGTGTGTTCTCAAAAGGTTAACCGTCTACAGTTTTCTGATATTACTGTTTATACACAGTCTATACACACCATGAGAAGCAGTTTTCATTCAGTTAATAAATACCTCTCCCTCTCAATTACATGTTTACAGACTTCTCTCTGTTTATGGAGTCATTAAGTGAAAGTAAATGAGCGCTATGACGAACACACTCTAAATGATCATCAACTGTACCACACTCTCATTATGCATGAGGCAAAGAACATTTCAATGATGAATTACTGAGTGATATTTCATTGAACATTGCTGAGGTGGTTCTTGGCATCTTTGCATTGCCCAAAATGAAGGTGTAATTAAACCAGAGTTTATAGAACGCCCTCTCGCTGCCCTGCAGGAGCTCAGACAATACTTCACCGTTGTCCTCATCCACTGCTCTCATTCAGGTGTGGTCTGTTGTGTTCTGACCATGACTCAGCAGTATTCTGAAGTTTGATTCCCACTGCCTTTGTATTCCTGTGTTGTCTTGTTCTTACATGAGGGCTTTGGTCTGCAAACAGTTTACTGCTTACTGCGGATCACAGAGAAGTTTCACTTAGCTGTTGAAGCCACAGAATTTCCTTTTTTATTCAAGTTCCTCCTCTCATCTTACTCTTAAGAGCAGATTTGTTCAATTAGGAGAGCAATTCCCTTTGATATCCTTTATTTGGAAAGTGTTGTATTTGGAAAGTGTTGTATTTAATGTCTCTGCTTAGCTTGTGAAAATGTATGCTCGTCAAATGCAATTTAAGGCTTTGTGCTGGACCCTCAAAGACATTCCCTCATAGAAAATGAGTCACACAGTAGACCAAATCCAGGTCTGTTACTCTCTTGTTGCAGTACATTGGAATTATCCTTAGAATACATTTAGCAGTGCTGTTTAAAGGATATTTATCTGCTATAGAAACAAATAATTGTACATTTAAAGATGTATTATGAGAGGCTCAGTGAGGAGATCAGTCAAACATCTACACATCTGTATTTTTAGTGACAGCAGGCAGGCTATAAACTTGACAAATGAGTCGTTTCAATGTACTTTGTTTGCAATTATATGCGTTGGGCTACTCTGGTTGTCTGTCTCTGTCCAGGGTGTACCCTGCCTTCCACCCGAAGTCAGCTGGGATTTGCTACAGCCCCCCGTGACCCCAAAACGGATGGATGGTCTACCCCCCCCAAACACACAAAAAAGAACAACCCATATCAGATTGTGAAATAAAACAGATATACACAGTGAGTTTTAAGTACATGTTTCTCTGAGGTGCTTTTTTGACACACACAGGATGTTGTAGGGGGGCTGTAAGATCACCAGCTACTAACTTTAGCTCAGCTGATGAACAGTTTCTTTCCTCCAATGTAATTTAATCATCACCTGATGGTAAAATGAATTGTTTAGTTGAAAAAATAGACAGCTAGAAATGTTTGATGTCAACCTGAGTTTTAATGTGTCACAAACACATTTACAGTTATTTTTCTAGTATTTTGTTGAGTGATGTTCCTGTTTTCCTCCTCTCATCTGGCAATTTGTTGACAGCCAATACCAACAAATATTACCTTATTATAGTCATATTTTTATTAGAGATACACAAGTGTTTTGTGATACAGTTTTTAAATGTATTTATAAGACATTCTACATTTTTCACATAGACTATAAATAATGGACGTAGTAGTTTTTAGCACTTCCATTGGCTTCATATTTTTAGACAGGAGGTTGCCGCTTGGTTTTTCCTCAGTGTTTTCTCTGTATTCAGAGAATAGCCAATAGAGAACTATATTAGAAGTTAATAATTTAAGTATGAAGAAGCGATGATCCATCCTTCAACCTTATCCAAAAGCCACATAGTTCACATTGATTACATTTGATTCTTTTTGTAATAGACCAATTTGGGGCACTAAATGCTCGGCCTGGCTGAGTAAAGCTTCTGACTCCCGTTCATTGGCATGGTCACAGAAGAATGCTCCTCTCACGGCCACAGTCCCAGGACCTTTTGATTCAAACACATGCTTCACAAACTTTGGGATTAAGAGGCTGAGGAAATGGCCTGTTTAGAATTACCCAATGATTTGTAAAGTCTAGGGCTTAATTCCTTTCCACTTATCATCAACTGGACTCACTGACTTGTGTAAATGCTCAGGCACAGGGGCACACGTACAGTATCTAATACTGTTAAAGCCATAGTCCTCCGTGCTTTTGTTTTTTGGTTGCAAGAAGAAACACCTGGGTGATACCTGCCAAAATCATACAAAAATACAAAAATCATAGTTTGTTTTCCTTCATTGTGAAATCGCTGTTTCATGACTCTGAACCCTTGTTTCCAAGACTGAGCAGTCCAAACAGACGATGCGTTGTCTTGTGCAGACAATGTTGAGAAAAAGGCACAAATAAGGCTTTAAATGTTTGCAAATCTTTGTGGCATCAAAGCTCTGTTTCCGTGTTATTGACTGTCTGGTAATGGAGATGCCTGGATTTCCCCTCCATCTGTTAGCATGCAGATTTCCGATTTACCCGTGTTGATCCTGACTCATGATTTTTAACTTCAAAAGCAGAGTTTGACTCACTGAGCCAGTGAGTCAGTGAGAGGAAATAAACACTGTCTGAGTCTTCACAGATAAATCTGTTTGACTCTAAAATGACAACATGTGTATGTTAGATACTCTGCAGTGTGATGCATAAGACAAAGAAGATCAGCTCTTACGCTGTGCACAAAGTGTGAGGTGAATTTAAATAGCCACAAGTGATACCTCAGATCTTTGTGAGGAATGATCAAGGAAACACTCCTGTAAATTCATGTCTCAGCGCATCACTGTCTCAATCAATTCCTGGCAACAAGATGATGGTTGGTTTGTACTGAAGCCAAGTCTACCAGTCTGCCCGCCAGTACATTTTTTAACATGGCTGAGAAACTATAAAGAAGACAACAAAGCCAAAGACTTCAACAGGATGTTCTCAGATAGTGTGTAGGAGGAAAAATTGCCAATTTTGGGATGAATCAGCACAAAAATGAGACAGGAACCCACATAAAAGAGAGTCTGGCCACAAAAATGAGAGTATTTTGGTTAATATGTTAATTGTGTCCTTCAGGAAACCCACATGAATGCTCTTAGTTTGCCTATTCTCACTAAGGTTTATCATTTAGACCTGATGCTCTTACACATCTTGTTTCATTTACTTTGGAAACGTTTCACCATGCTACAAAGGCCTGATTTCCTGTCTCCAGATTGGTTAAAGGCAGCAACATGAGGTCACTAGACATATCCCTGTGTAGCACAAGTCCTTCCATAACCAGCTCGATATAGGGAATATTATAGTATCACTCTTTCTTTTCAATTATGCACTTTTGTTTAATTATATCTGTTAAAAATTGCTTTCATTTCCTTGTAACGTACAGAGAAGAAGAAAAGTGCAGTATGTTTTTCAGTGTTTCAAGATGAAGATAACATAACTGCAACTTACAAAACACGTGCCTGATGTATTCTTAGTCAAGGAAAAAGTTTCTGTTTTGACCAAGCGGCAACCTCCGGCTGTGAGAATTGAAGCCAATGCGGAAGTGCTAAAAACTGCAGTTGCTCAAGTGTCCACTTGAGGTTGGCTCCAGACGTACCAGAAAACCACATACACATAAATTCAATAAAGCCGATCTTTACAGCAGAAATAAACATGTTTACAGCCTGGTTCAAAAAACAAGTGTACAGTCATGGCCAAAAGTTTTGAGAATGACACAACTATTAATTTTCACAAAGTCTGCTGTTTCAGTTTTTATAATGGCAATTTGCATATACTCCAGAATGTTATGAGGAGTGATCAGCTCAACTGCAATTAATTGCAAAGTCCCTCTTTGCCTTGAAAATGAACTTTATCACCAAAAACACATTTCCACTGCATTTCAGCCCTGCCACAAAAGGACCAGCTAACATCATTTCAATGACACACAGGTGTCACACACATTAACACAGGTGTGGGTGTTGATGAGGACAATGCTGGCGATTAATCTGTCATGATTGAGTGACTGGACACTTTAAAAGGAAGATGGTGCATGACACCATTGTTCCTCATCTGTTAGCCATGGTTACCTGCAAGGAAACACTTGCAGCCATCATTGCATTGCACAAAAAGGGCCTAACAGGGAAGTTTATAGCAGCGAGTAAGATTGCACCTCAGTCAACCGTCTATCGAATTATCAAGAACTTCAAGGAGAGAGGTTCAATTGTTGCCAAACAGGCTCCAGGGCGCCCAAGAAAGTCCAGCAAGTGCCAGGACCGTCTCCTGAAGGTGTTACAGCTGCAGGATCGGGCCACCACCAGTGCAGAGCTTGCTCAGGAATGGCAGCAGGCAGGTGTGAGTGCATCTGCACGCACAGTGAGGCGAAGACTTTTGGAGGAAGGCCTGGTGTCAAGGAGGGCAGCAAAGAAGCCACTTCTCTCCAGTAAAAACATCAGGGACAGACTGATATTCTGCAGAAGGTACAGGGACTGGACTGCTGAGGACTGGGGTAAAGTCATTTTCTCTGATGAATCCCCTTTCCCATTGTTTGGGGCATCTGGAGGAAGGCTTGTTCGGAGAAGACGAGGTGAGCGCTACCATCAGTCCTGTCTCTTGCCAACAGTGAAGCATCCTGAGACCATTCATGTGTGGGGTTGCTTTTCGGTCAAGGGAGTGGGCTCTCTCACAATCTTGCCTAAAAACACAGCCATGAATAAAGAATGGTACCAGAACGTCCTCCGAGAGCAACTTCTCCCAACCATCCAAGGGCAGTTTGGTGATGAAGAATGCCTTTTCCAGCATGATGGAGCACCTTGCCATAAAGCAAAAGTCATAACAAAATGGCTCGGGGAACAAAACATTAAGATTTTGGGCCCTTGGCCAGGAAACTCCCCAGATCTTAATCCCATTGAGAACTTGTGGTCAATCCTCAAGAGGCGGGTGGACAATCAAAAACCCACAAATTCTGACAAACTCCAAGCATTGATTATGCAAGAATGGACTGCCATCAGTCAGGATTTGGTCCAGAAGTTGATTGACAGCATGCCAGGGAGAATTGCAGAGGTCTTGAAAAAGAAGGGTCAACACTGCAAATATTGACTTATTGCATGAATTCTGTGTAATTCTCAATAAAAGCTTTTGATACTTATGAAATGCTTCTGATTGTATTTCATTATACCATAGAAACATCTGACAAAAACACCTAAAAACCCTGAAGCAGCAGACTTTGTGAAAATGTAACATTTGTGTCATTCTCAAAACTTTTGGCCATGACTGTAGTCTGAATAGCTCATTTCTCAATCGGCTCACACTGTACGTGACAATTTCGAAGATATTAAGATTACGAGTTCTCCAACGAGAGGCACAGCTGACTGATTGACAGGCGGGAACACTGTAACTCCACAGCAGCTTTGTTTAGTTCAACATTTCCAATATGGCTCCCGCCGACAATTGGCTTCAAAACGGCACTTCAGAAACAGATGTGTGACGTCATTGATACTACATCCATTATTTATACAGTCTATGGTTTTAACACAACAGATCTTATAAGACGCCTTTAAAGTCGTTTGTCGAAGCAACTAAGCTAGCATTAGCACCAATCAAACAGAAATTGCCATTAGTGTTGATTCAACAGGCATTTGAGAGCTGCAGAAAGTTTAGTAGAGGCATCCCAAAGCCAAAGCAATTAAAGCTGGGGTTGGTAATCAGATTTAGATACACTTTTGGTTATACTGGTTAAAATGATCTTTATGTCCTGATGGTAATCAATACATGATGTGTTCCTAAAAAAGAGCGAAGAAAAGCTGCTATCTACAGCCGGAGTAAACCTGGGAAAACACCAACCAATCAGCCTTTTTTGGGTGCCAAAATTTTAAACCATTCAAATCCCGTCCTGCCGTTCTGCCCGCCTCCTGCGTGTACATTTCCCCGGCGTGTACTCTGAGTCCCTGTCTCCTGCCGCTGCTTCCCCTGACTCTACTGACTGCCCCTCTCACTCGACCTCGGGCCTGTCCCCTCTCACCCGATGAGGTGCTTTGCTCAGGACTGTAGTCCGGATCAGAGTCTAAAAAGCTCTCACCACGGGGGCTCTGACAAGCAGAAGAATTAATGACATTTACTAAGTCCTACAGAAATGTAGATGTATCGTAGCGTCCATGTGGACGCTGTAGTGATGACAAGCCGATTGGTGAACACGTTGAGTTTTACTAACTGGTCACTGTCGGCCGTGATCATGACAACCAACAAAACAACAATCAATGTTTGAATGAATGAAGAACTTCTCCTCTTGTCTCTCCTCTCTCCCGCTCGCACACTCTACACCTCTCCTGATGCCTTCACTGACTGTCAACACTGTAGGAATTAAGAACATCTACACTGAACACGTTTAACAAACAGTAGAGTTGTTACAGTATTATATATGTGTTATAACTTTTCTCCTGATATCGTGTCACCGGTACAACTGGATAATGCTAGAATGACAGTTGTGAGTACTAACAGCAGCCATGTTTGTTTGTGTTTTTAACTTTCACTATGAGAATGTTTTGGTGAGGACCGGTTTTGAATCAGTCACCATCATATGGTCTCAAGTCAGCGGCGCTCATGTATGTGAGCAGGGGGGGCGTCGTTTTGGAGGAGCTCTGAGGGAGGAGGGAAGGGGTTAGACGGAGTCCTGAGGACATGCTACATTCAAATTCATGCTAGTTTTCGGAGACTGCCAACCCCAGCTTTAATGACACAATCACTGAATTTACAGTTCTTGTTGAAAACCAGGGACTTGTCAGCAAATGGTGTATAATTGGAACAGTATCCAGAGTCACAGTTACTTTGCAGACATACCTGCCCTGTATGATGTGATCTCTACACATTGACTTCTGATGTGAGTCCAGTGAGTATACATAGTTCTTGCCTTCAAGTGTACATAAGCATCACATTTAAGAGTATAAAAATATGAAATTAAAAAAGATATATAGGTAATCTTATCAGTATAAGAAGCTGGTTATTATTGGTTATTGGTATTGGCTGAAAAACAAATAAAAGAACATATCCCTCCCTTTAAAAGCATTCATCCCTCCAGCCCTTTTTGTTGGGTAGAGACTTTGAGTCAGTTTTTCATCGTGCTCAGGATCAAGAGTTTGACCCGTCCATAATTTGCCGAGAAATAAACATTTTTAAGAAACCCTGGTAACCCTCATTCTTTGAGCCTGTTTCATCTGGGAAAGTATGATAATAAAAACAAACACTCAAGCAAAAATAAACGTGAACAAACAAATCCTCGGGGGACAGATACAGTGTATATATTAGCACAGACATGACACACAGGAAAAAGAAAACAAAAAGGTCCAAGGACTGTTTAAAGATGTGTTTTTCCAGCCACTTCCAGATGCCTCTCAAAGAAGTATCTGCGTGATTTGTTCTTTTTCTGCCCATCCGGTTATGGATCCTAATCCCCAAAGTCAACAGTCCTAATACGGTACTTCCGATCTCCTCGTCGTTTCATCTTTGTGGGAAGTGGGAATGACAGCGCTGTCATCACCCACCAGCTGGCCAACCCTTTCCTCAGACGCAGCACTGTAACTGATCAGGTAGCAACCAGCAGGAATTCTGTTTGATCAGTGATGATCGCTCATTCTCATCCTGAGTGTATTTATTTATTCTCTGATCATTGGTGCATTTTGTTAATAACGGCTTTGCGTGGAATCTGAACATTTTTTACGAGGTGAGAAAATATGGCTCAGTGTTTGGCCTCTTAAATTGGACCCCGTGGCCCCTTTCAAGTGTGTCAGATGTCTGAAGAAGGAAAAGTTGAGACTTGCCATGCACTGTCCTGTTCAGCAGTCACAGCTGGTATGTGCAATTCCTCCACTAACCTCTCCACCTCCAGACTTTCAGCTGGTGTTTACTGATGGAAAAACCAAATATGAGCTGTTTCCTCTGTCTTCTCTTCAGTGGACCGTTCATTTGATGCCGCTCAGAAAAGGAAACTTTAACAATCTGCCTGAACGTACTGAGGCTGGTTTCTATTAGTATTTGTGTTTCCTGCAAACAACCATGATTTGCTGAGTTACCCAGCTTAAAGACAGTGATGTAATAAATGAACAAAGTTAGAGACATAAATAAACCAAACCAAGAGGAGCCAGATGATTGATCCTCACTCAGCCCGGTAATGACCCTGCAGTCATTTATCACCAGCCAGTAAGCAGCTCCAGTTGGAGGTTAAGTGCCTTACTTAAAGGACATCTTCCTGCCAGTTCTTCTCTGGAGATGACACTGTCACTCCTCGGTTCCTGCAATCTGGATTTTTCCAGCTGGTGTTTGGAGTCAAACTCATAACCCTCCAGCTAAAAGGCTCAATTCTTCTACCTGCAGCCACCTGGTGTGTGCTTAATGACCTTAATCTCAAACCACAGAGAGACAAAAACACCACTTTTAACTCAATATTTGCTTTTAACACCATACCTAATGTCTCTTTCCCTGACTCATATGTTCACAGTTAGAACGCAGTCGTTTTCCCCTCTTGAAAAGCTCATCAGACACAGATTCTCGGTTGTAAATATGTTGCTAACCTGAGTGGGACATTTCCAACCCCTGACCCTCCAACCCTGCCCTTATTAGACAAGCACAGTGTCTGGATTCCAGGTGTGGGAGAGTCCTTCTCCATTCTTTTCAGGTCTACAAAGCAGGTAAATGATTTGTCAAAGTGGGGTGACCCTTATTTCAAGTTCAACTAAAGACCTGCTGAGATAGCCTTAGAGAAAAAAAGTTTACTCTTTAATGCATATTATGAAACCAAGTATGAAAACTGTAAATAAGACTGGAGATCTGCACACATATGTGCAAATTAATTGTAGATGAATAGGTATGTTTTCATTTGTATTGTATTGAGTTCTTTGGAGCCAAAATAGAGATAAAACTGATCGTTTAGTTTTGTGAAAGCAGTCAGGGTTTACATTAAAAAATAAAACAAGGATTCCAACCTGGCTGCAGAGTGCAGGGATTCTGGGTGGAAAGCTGTCTCTTGACATGTGGAAGTAGGGTGCCAGGGCTTTGTTGGCTCCTCAGCCTCATACGTCCTCCATGAAATGGCCTGCATAAGAGTGGGACACTGGTTAGCCATCAAAGAGCAGGCAGAGGAAGAGGAGAGAGGCAGCCTCTGATTGTGGCTCTACATCCACTTATTGTATAAGACAGATAAAAAGAGAAGTAAATGAATGCATTTATCACATTGTATTGTCTACAAAGACAACATGTTGCACAGGTTCTTGTTGCACAAAAGTGTCTGAAAAAGATCCACGTGATCTTTAACTTCTGTCTGCAACATGGCTCTTTGCTGTAGGTTTGTGTAACTAAATATTTAGGCTGTGTTTCCTGTGACGAGCAGGATGGACTTTGTCACCCTGTTTGTCTGCCCCACCTGTCTTTCATTTGATAACGGTGTGTTGTGCGTGTGTGTGCATGCTGATGACCTGAGAGCTGGACTGTAATGAGGTCAGTGTCTCTTTGAACCTCCTCATAAACCTCTCAGTGGTTGAGTCTCCCTCTGCTGATGAGTACAGTGAACAGCAGTGTTAACCTATGCTGCTCTATAACTGAGAACATGGAGGTTATGTAGATATTCTGTTAGCATTGGTGCAAAGATGAAAATCTGTGTGGAGTTACTTGTGAAGTGTTGTTTTTCTATAATCCATTCTAAATCCTCCTTCACGTCATCTCATGTGCTATTAAATGTCAAAGAGCTGACACCTTTAGAAGCTGAACCCTAGGCTCCACGTTCAGGATCACAAGAACTGATCACATGTTTAAAGTTTCTCTTTGTGCTGCGACATCAACGGTGCAGGTGTGTGTCCACAGTTCTGCTTCAGGCTTGGCCACCACATCGCTGCAGCTGGTGAAAATAAACACCTCATAATGAGATTATTATCTTAGTTAGCCACATATTAAACTCAGTGTGTGGAATACAGTCACTTCCTCTTACCTAACCACTGTACACAATCATTCACAAATGTAAACATTCACTTCTCAGAGCCTTTTTTAAGGTAGGGGAAGGTATTTTGTTTTCCGATAGTATTTTGAGCACGTGCCTTATCTGCAGCGAGCTGCTGTTTGCTGTTGACAGGCCGTATGGATGTAGTGTTTGATTTTCCACAGGTGTGTTTTTGTTAAGGGGGGAAGCAAACACCTTTTTTACTAAGGTTTACTTTTGGTCATTTGGTATTGTCTTCAGAAGCAAGAATGTGAAAGAACGGTCAGTTTTCCTGATTATGGTGAACTTTAAATCTTGAAAAGTAAGAGAAAAAAGTCTGCATGGGTTCTTACATTTAATTTTTTTTTAAAAGCAAAGAACTGCTGTCGTCTTTTCTATTTTAAAGGTGCAGTGTGCAGTATTGAGAAGCATTAAGCAGAACAGACTGTTGAAGTGGAAGACAGTTGTGGTTAGATGCTGGGACAGTAGAGGGAGCTATTTCCCACATCTATACCTCACTGCCCCGAGGATGCAGAGAGATAATAACACATCATCTTCTCCCTAACGGCTCCATGCAGCTCTATGGCTCTTCTTACCTCAAGTGAGTCTGTAGGAACATCAGTGTCTCTCATGGCTCTACAGATCAGGAGTTATTCTTCCTCTCCATCATCGCTGCAAAACACCTTTTAGAGAGGGGAGTAATACCATGATTGTTTGCAAACTCTTACAAAACATCTTTAAACCATCAACACAACTCTGGAAAGAAGTGTTCCTCTGCAAACACAGTTAGATGGTAAACATCTATTAGAGGCAGGTGATACTAAAGAAACGTGTTTAGCTAACCTCTCTGTGTTTTTCAGTCAGTGAAGTTAGTTTAAAGCAGAAACATTGATAGTGTGTCTGTCATTAGCTAAGACAACGTTTCCCGGGGCATCATGGGCCAATTACAGTGTAGACATTTCCGGCCTGACAGTGCAGTAATTAGTGGAGTCATTACAGGTAGCAGAACTCTTCAAGCAGACCTGACAGGAACGTTTTGAAGGATGAAACCATGACAGTGTAAAATGGTCATTTCCTGCAGCTCATGTCATGTTACAAGTTACAGCATTAAAACGATCGTTCCTCTTATTTGTGTGACAGTTTTAAAACTTAGATTATAAAATGATCTTGCTGTGGAACTGGATTTTTCTGGACGTCTTCAAATAAATCCATCTTGATGGATATGCCTGGAATTATTTAGTTTGTAAAGTTTACTTTAATAAAACCCCGTTTTGCAGTTTCGTGGGAAGCAGTTCCAAAAACATGCATGTTTCACAAGGTTTGATAAGATCTTGAGCTAGAGTCAACAAAGAACCAGTTAGTCTCAGTGTTTCTGACGAGGTGGGATGTACAGGGGGCAATTTCTGTACAGAGCTGTGTATTTTTGATCACCTCTGCTTCATTAGTGACACTTTAGAGAGAAACGTTTCTTAGCTGCATCAGAGATGGTTAAACATCTGCTCCTCCCCTCTATCCCTCATACTGTAAAAGCTCTATCCCTCTCTGTAACTGTAACTGTAGTTAAGGCACCACAGGCTACATATTCTCCTGTTGTTATGGAATGTGTCTTATTCAGAGTGACAGCCAAGCTGTTTCTGCTTGCCTGAGCAGGACTGTGAGGAACCCTGCAGGGCTCTGACTGTCTGTCTCTTTCCACGGGATACCGGATTGTTCTGTGGAAATGCTTCAAAGATGCAGCCCAGCACTCTCTGAAGAGGCTTTCAGTAGCTCTTAAAGGATTCAAGACAAAAAGTGGCTCCTACATTCAGTACCTGCTGGGATCTGATAAAAGTGTATGACAACTGAATGAAACTGACTGAACTGAACTCTGACATGTGATGAGGTTTCTGGTGGAAGGTTTAAGTTAGAGTTACAGCCAGGTTCACTTAAAACTTGACATTAATGGGGATTTTCCAAAACTTTGAATATCCTTTAGGGACACACACGAAGAGAGTCTCTGCAGCAGTCAAGGCTGTAATCATTCTCTGTGTTCAGTTAGCATTGATCTCCACACAAACATCATAACAGTAGCTTTCAGACTATCAGATTAATTCATTTGAGCACAACGTACTAAGTCTTAAGTAGGGATGCTCCGAAGCGTGTAGTTGGTCCGTGGTCAAGGGTTTATATGTCAGTTTAACCAGACACAGCCTACATACAACTTCAACTCCATTTATTAGATCAAAATACTAATAAACCAAGCCGTGCTGTGGAATGCCATCCGCCATCTGTGCTTGTTTACATCCATGTTGTAGAGCATCACGGGCTGATTGCACAGGATGTAAACTAAGTTGGTTTTAGCTCTTTCGTTGTACTTGGCTACGACCCGAACTCACACAGAGTTCACCAAGCAGGACTAAGACGTGACCATTCTTAACATGAGTGGTCTAAACATGTACATTGGAGGAGTGTTTCCAAGTCACTCACTTCTATAGAATAATTCTTCAGTGTCTTGTCACCTATCCCCTGATTAATTTTTTGCAGATTTGAAGTCCACATCAGTACCTTTGTTTGCCTCTGTGTCATGCAGTCAGGATGCCCCGAGCTCTCTGCAGATCTAACAGTGATTGAAGAAACTTAAAGGGCTTTTGTTTTACAATAATCATCCCATCTGAATGAGAGGCATTTACTCTGCAGGCAAAAGTTCCTCATTCACAACCTGCTCCTGCAGGCCACTCACAGACTGTGATAAGTTTCTATTTGTGGGAAACAGGACTCCTTTCCCCCCCCTAATCTGATAGCTGTGACCTTCTGACCCTCGTTCTGTTAGCCTACCCCCCACCTCTCTCATTCTGTGGCTGTCTCACACACGCAGTGACACACACTCACTGGTTAGAGATTTTGGAGATGTCACTTGAATTAGCCTCTTTCATTCAGACATTTGTCTTGTGCAGAGGGGCACTACAGAAGCAGGATATACAATAGAATATCAGAGCACAGCCTGCTGCTGCCAAGCTCCATTAGCTTTAACCTTGTTACATGCATGAATATTGTTTATATGCAGGTTTTAACCATAAGCTGTTTAGATAATGGACGTAGTATCCGTGACATCACCCATCTGTTTCTGAAGCGCTGTTTTGAAGCCAATCGTCGGCGGCAGCCATATTGGAAAGGTTAAACTCATCCTAACTGCTGTCGAGCTCGTGTGACGTAAAGAGGCGGGCTTTAAGTCTCCTCGCCAACGGCTACAGTGTTCCCGCCAGTCAATCAAGTCAGCTGTGCCTCTCATTGGAGAACTCATAATCATAATATTTTCAAAGTTAAAAAAAAAAATTCAATGTGTGCCGATTGAGAAATGGGCTATCCAGACTACACTTGTTTTTTGAACCAGGCTGTAAACATGTTTATTTCTGCTGTAAAGATCATCTCTTTGAATTGGTGGGTGTGGTTCCTGATACTTCTGGACCAAGCCTCAAGCAGATCCTCAATGAACTGCAGTTTTTAGCTCCTCCGGTACAATTAAAGTGTAGGTCTCTGTACCTGTACAATTTTTAGTCCTACAAGTTGTTTCCCTCATTGACACTACGACCACACTTTCTACAGTCTATGGATATATCCTTTGTTTTAGAGTCTGACTGATGCAGTTTATCCTCTGATCTAACTGATGGACCAATACTTGTCCTTCAAAATGGAGCAACTAAGCTTGCCTTCTAGAGAGTCTAATCTTTACTGAAAAAGGTCACATTCTTGGACAAACAATGTATCGGCATCATTCCTGTGAGAGTGGATAACTAAACGTGATCACAGATTGCTGACTGTGTCTTTAAAAGAGGGGATGAGATCAGCGACTGCACTCTGTTTTCAAGATTCACAACAGGCCTTAAATTTAGCTCTAAAGCCATGAATGGTCCCTTAACTGTACAGTGATTCACCAAGCTGCTGTGACCTGTTGCTCAGGGATACAGGGTCAGAGGATGGAACTTTTGAGAAAAGCAGAAAAATGCAGCATGCAGAGTGAGCGGATCCACAGACTCTGACATGATCAGATGATGGTTTTACATTTCCTTCTGTGTTTTTATTCCTGTGGTTGATTCAAACTGAGATATGTTTACGCTGCTGCCCAACTGTGACATGCTGTGTGGTTGCAACTCAGGCAGGGGACTGTGTGCGGCGTATGTGTGTGTGTGTGTGTGTGTGTGTGTGTGTCTGTGTGTGTGTGTCTGTGTGTGTGTGTGTGTCTGTGTGTGTGTTTCAGCCATATGTTCACTAGAGCTGTGTCTGTTTGCATCTCTCTGTTTACTCTGCTGCTCAGCTGTGCCATGCTGTGCGACTGCAGCCCACGTTTGTTTGTTTGTGTGTGTGTGTGTCTGCACACATGCAGGGTCGTCCCTGAGTGTCTGTGCATATCCTAATCTGTGCGTGTGTGTTTGTGTCATCTAAAACTCCCAGCCCTGAGAGCTTAATGCTCGTTTAAACACCGTGACTCACAGCGAGAGGTCAATGACCCCAACTTGCTGAAATAACATCAGTGAAGGTGCAGGAAGAGTCGCCAAAAGGCCCTCTGGCTTCTCCACGGGCTGCAGAGAATGCACCCACTCGTTATTTCGTTATTAACCTGTGTCCTAACATGTGTCTAGTTTGTACCTCTCATGTTTGTAGAGCAGTAACACTTCATGTTAACTGTCTGTGCTTTGGAGATTTGTGATGATAAAATAATTTGAAAGACATTCTTTAAAACATTTTATGGGTACAGGATTTAAACGATCAGTATTAGATGCTTTGGTAGTATTGTGTAGCCCTCATGAGTGGAGCCCTTATCAGAGCTTATTATGTTTTAAAGACTTCAGTGACACTTTACGTTGAAGGTATGAAATGTATATTTGTCCTCTTTACTAATTTTCCAGCAGCAGTGTCGTAGATTTTGGAGCATATGTTCTTCAGTTATTAATGAAAGCTATATTTAGCACTATGGATGTAAGGATACACTCAACCCACGATTCAATTTGAATCCTGATTTTTGGTTCACGATACGATTCACTCACCATTCTCTAACGCTTTCAGGAAAACTGGATTGAACTCAAAATTTAAATAACTATTATTTTATTTCAATTCTCAGATATGTACAGTTCTAATATATATTTGTTCTCTTATATTTCTTTGTAAAAAAAAGTAATCCGTTTTCATTTTAAGGTGTGTTGTAACTCAAATAAAACCACTGCACACTTTTTTTCAGCACCTTGTAAAAACACTAAAATCCCCGTACAAAAATACCTTGATGGAAAATTTTCAGAACAATTATAGAGAAATGGAAAGTGAATGATTCCCAAATTAAAGTATTAAATATTAAAACAGATAAGGTCAATCTCTTTGAATTAGAGATGTAAATTTCAAGTATTTTCCCTGATCGATCTTTGGAAATGTTAACGATCAATTATCGTTTAATCATTAAAATAACATGAATGTTTTTCATGTCAAAAATAATTACAAATGTGTTTTTTTCCCCTAAATCAAATGTTCCTTCACGACACAGTGTATATTACTGACTGTATTAAACAGCTACAGATCATATTGAGGAGTTCAACATGTTAACATGCTGAATATCAACCAAGCGGCAACCTCCGGTCTAAAAATATGAGTCCAATGCGGAAGTGTTAAAAGCTGCAGTTCATCAAGGATCCACTTGAGGCTGGCTCCGGAAGTACCGGAAGTCACATACACATGAATGGGGAAAAGACGATCTTTGCAGCATTAATAAACATGTTTACAGCCTGGTACAAAAGATGAGTGTAGTCTGAATAGCTAATTTCTCGATGTCCTCTCACTGTGAGGGGGGTGAATTTTTTTCTAATTTGGTAATTTAGAAGATATTGAGATTACCAGTCTTCCAATGAGAGGCACAGCTGCCTGCAGGAACACTGCAGCTGTTGGCTAGGAGGCTCAAAGCCCGCCTCTTTACGTCACACTGGCTCGACAGAAGCAATATGGCTGCCGCAGCCGATTGGCTTCAAAACAGCTCTTCAGAAACAGATGGGTGACGTCACAGATCCTACATCCATATTTTTTACAGTCTATGATATCAACGTGAGGAGCAGCTTATAAATAATCTCAGTGGACGCATGGTCATAGAGTGAAGACTCAGACTACAACATGTGGATTTACTGCAACAGGACAACTGAACAGGATCAGATTTCAGACTCACAGTGTCCAGTTTTCTCGTTCTTACTGAGAAAAATAATAATTTAAACACGGTCATGTGTCAGCCAGGAGCGCAACCGGGTCAGAATCAGTCCGGCGGCTGAGAAAGAAAGCGCTCGTGGAGACCTGTCACTCAGCTGCAGCCCCCAGCTGAGCGTCTCTGCTGTGAGCAACACCTTCAGTCAGCTGATTCTGAAACATGCTTTAAAGTTAAAACACCTCCACTCAGAGAGTGACGAGAGAGCAGCAAGAGACTTCATGATGTTGAACAAGCGGAGTATAATGCAGATAGCACCTTCTACTGTTTAAAAATAATATCCAGATACACATTATGTTGAATCTATTTTAGTCCACCCTTATTTGTATGGATTTTTTACCGTCTTGCGATATATCCTTACATCCCTATTTAGCACAAATGAAATTGGCACTGTGTGCATGAAATCCAATATCTGAACGACAGTGAGTGTGGCAGAAAACAGCGCTGTGTAGTGACACATAATTGGACCCCTTTGCCCCCTTGTGGATTATGTTCAGCAGGTTTTGTTGTTGTTGTAATTAGCCGATCATTCATCCTCCCATTGATGGTCTCAGTCCTCCGACCCATTCCTGGTCTTAGGTTTCAGTCTTTTGTCTGTGGATTGTGAGGTTAGACACTGGGGAGGTCAGGAATTTCATTTTGTCCCCTGCTCAAACACCCCAGGATTCTGCACATTGTGGACATTATTGAACTTTACAATTCATACCCTTGTGCAGAATGTCCCCAGTGCTTTAAAAACGAGGATTTTCTTTTCTTCATGAAGTTATATGTACAGCTTTGTAAAATCACAGAAGTGAAAATGAACTCAACAACTGACACCACAGCTAGAGACTTGTAGGAATTGATAGATCTTTGAAGATGTCTACCTGCTGATGTTGAGGACTGTTTTGTATTTTCCTGTCATTCACATGCTACTTATGTCTTTAGCTACTTCCTTTATATTTCACTAAGATCACCTCTTGTTATGGAGACACGGAGCTAAAGTTTGGTCGTACAAGCGTAGCAACCACAACTTTACGCGCCAACAACACTTGAAACTTCCAATTTCTCATAATGTGGTTTAACAGGCCTTTTAGATGACTGGAGATCCCTGCTGAGAATATTGTCCTCCAGCAGCGGTTTGTCAGCAGGTGACCTGTGTGTGAACTGGGTTAAAGGGAAGTTCTGAAACACTTGTAAAACACAAGTGCAGAGGAATCTCCAAAAACGAACCACTGTGTGTAAAACAGAAGGCAACTTGGATGATGTACAATTACCCAATAGCTAAGACATCTCCACTGTCATTTCTTGGCCTTGTGCCTGCAGTATGCACACCGGCACAAGTATTGAAAAATGTGTGTATCTTTTTAACATAAAGACACTCCATGTCAGCATTAACATTTGACAAAGCAGTGTTTGCTGTCCAAAAAAAACCAACTTAAATTGAATGAATAATCCTCCAAGGAGGTTTGTATGTACACCCTGAAAAAACACATGCTCATTCATCATACTTGAGTTTGATTTCTACAGAAAAGAAGGATGTGTATAATGTATGTTAAAGGAGATGCATATCTTTCATTCCTCTCTCTGTTCGCTGAGTGTAGTGCAAACTTTTCAACTCTCTGTAATTACCTGTTCCAATTATAAACGGCACTTCTCAACACAGGAAATCTTCTCTCTGTGTTGTCATTATGACTCTCCAGCCTGTTCTGGATGCGGGCAGCAGCAGACATAAAGGGAATGTTGACACAGACTTTTGACAAAGTTCATGGCATGTTGATAGTTTGATAAGGGCGGATTACGTGTGCTAAAAAAATGTCACTCCAAAGGTACAGTGGTACCATCATAATTAAGTGCAATTTAGTCTTCTGGCTGTCAAGTTATTCCCTCAAAAAGCAAACAGCTCTCTGTGCAGAGGTGACATTGTATAAGCCCTTGGCCACCCATGCTTTTGGCAAGTTTCCCTCTCTCCAAATGTGTATGAAAATTCCCCAAATCTGGATAATCTCACCTCAGTGTCACAGAAATACCTTCAGGGGTGTGTATTGTCATCTGTGGAATAATATCTCTCTGATTTTGGTCTTCTGACGAGACATGCCTTTGTTAGTACTTTGTTTTTTCTTTGGGAATTCTGTTTTAGCTTCTTGTTCAGTTAAAAACACAGAAAATCAACCCACTGGAGGTGAAATAGATTACACTGATCTGGTTTCAGTTACCCTTATAATACATCTGATATTAATGTCATTCTTAAAATCCTAACCTGAGTCCTAATCAAAATCAAAGGTTCCATTAGACAGCAGAGCTGATGTTTGGAGCTAATCATCAACTTTCACACGACAGAGATTTATTACACCAGGCTTTATTATCCAGGACTGTACTCTGAATGTTGTCTTTTTATAAAAGAATAACTAAAAATAAGCTTTTATTACCAAGTTGGACCAAACAAAGAAACGGTATGAGCAGTCTTTTCATATCTCTAGAAACATCTTGACTCTGTCACTTTCTCAACTTCTTCATGAGTTGTTCTCTCCACAAAAATCTGTCAATCTTCTTTTTTTGTTCTCAAGTCACTGCTTGTAATTAAACCATCAGCTGTTGACAGTTCTGGAGTAGACAGTGTCATGGTTAAAAGTGTTTCCTCTCTCAAGCCCAGAGGGTCAACTTTTTTACATTTCCTAACACTCTACACCAAGCCCCTTAAGGTTGTGTAAACCTATGATAAAAAAGCCTCTGATCTGCAATCTTAAATAGACTTATTTGTGAACATTTTCCACTTGTTTTCTTGTTTGTTCCTCAAAGGGACAAATGTTCTTTCAAACTAAAGTCAGACACTTGCTTAAGACAGTCACAAGTTTCAGCTCATGCTTGCCCAAAAGCTGCTTCTTTTCACATGACTTAAAGTCATATTTTCTTTCATTAATTTTAATCAGGGCAAATGTTGCAAAATAACCTGTTTCTGGTGTTAAAGGTGTTATATACGTTAATGCCTTTGATTAATAACAGATAACTAAATCCTGAATAACACTTTTATTTATACGTATTGCAGCCTGACTTTTCTATTCATTTCCTCCTTCCTCTTCGTTAGACCAAACAGACTTAATCTTGCAGACAGAGGTCAGCTGGATCATCACTGACCCCAGGCAGTGACGGAGAGCTGCAGGATAAAGTTGTCAAGCTCTTGTCAAGACATTTATACATTTTAACATTCACATCTGCAACCTCTACAGGGACTGAGGCCTGCAGTGCACAAATGACCAGAGTTCTTTTCTATGAACAACTGAGGTTACATGCACAAAATACCAACCTTAATGTAAACCCTGGTCCTGTTAGAGAGACACTTGCACAAACCTCTCGTTCCTTTTAACACTAAGCTTCTGTCAGCAGACGTCGAGGGTCTCTGTCGACTGATCACGTAGCCAGAATGAGAAACTAGTCTGGACAAGAAAGTGAGGCCTGAGTTACTGTGTAACCACGGAGCAGTGAAGAAAAGGGGTCTGAACTGGTTTGAACAATGGATGACACCATGTAGAGCAAGGACAATGTATGCTGGGATTTAAGGTTGTGGATGAATCCGAACTAGAGGAAGGAGATAAGTCACCACACTTTCACGATGCAATGCCTCAAATTGACATTTCCTTGATTTCAGTGAAGAGACACATTTTGCAATCTTTCTCAGACTCCAGTAGATTCTGTTTTTTTTTAGGTTTGTTTTTTACATATTGTTAACTTTTCTTTAATTGAGTTATTGAGAAGACTTCCACATTAATTCCATTGAATTTTCTTACTTAGAATAAGATGTTATTTTTAGATCATATTTTAAAAATTGCAGGTATTTATTCAACAATTTTGAGGAATTATTGGTTGCATCATTGCAGTGAAATTGGACTTATTTAATCCTTGTAATTCAAATCTTCAGATCAGAATTGATTTAGTTCTCTTTGCCAAGAGCTAAAATCAAATCACATGGTCAAAACTTTCCTTCCACTGTAAATTCAAACATTTTGCAGCTTTTAAAAGCTAGATCTGTAGTTGTCCTATTATCATGTTTAAACAAAGCAACCGAGTCAAGAGGAACAAATTGCCCCCTCTCTTTAAACCCCTGAAAGCATCAGTATTGTACGCTGAGAGGAAAGGCTGCTGTAATTCTAAGGTATAAGTCAGCAGGAGAGATCGCTTTTCAGAGCTGTGACAAAAGGAGAAGGAGGGGGGAGGAGGAGTCAGGAGAGGAAATATTGCCAAGGCAGCCAATACGGAGCACACCTCCTCCTGCTATCCCCCTTCACTCTCTTGAATGGGGCACTCCTCTTCACTTTTCCTCTCTGCCTAGTGGAGTGTGTTTGGAGACAGAGCTGGAAAGAGTGTGTGTGAGGGGGCTCTATGGACATGTCATAGTTCACTCTGGAAGCCTGATCAAGCTGGTGGAGGTGTTTTTAGACTTTACATCATACCTAGGATGAGGACTCAATTTGGAGTTTTATTTTTGTTGGCCCTTTGGCCGGTCCAGTCAGGTGCTTGGTTCTGGTCCTGGACTGGTACAACAGCTCTGCCCCCAACAGTGGAACATGAGGGGTCTGGCAGTCCAGCAGGCAGTGGAGAACCACCACCAGAGAGTATTGCAAGGGTTGGAGCCGAGATCATTGATGAGGCGCATGATGTTGCTAAAGTTGTGCAGACCTGGGATAGAACCACTGAGGCTCCTCAACTGACCCCTCTATTGCCTACAACACACTTGGACAATGAGCCTGCTTCAGAAAAGGGATCTGCAAGGATTTCATCTCGAAACCGTGAATCTGGTAATGGCAAGTCTTCTCTCATGGGTATGGGTTCTGGAGGAACTGATCAGTTAATTTTTTCAGAAAATGTATCAGGACTTGGATCTGGGGTTGGGCCTGAATTTGCACCAGACATGAGACCTCCTCTTTGGTCTGGTTCTGAATTGAGGTCTCAGTCTGGATTTCCAACAGAAGCTGACCATAGCTGGGGATCTGGCTTTGAAGCACAAGGGTTTATAGAGGAAAACCAACAAGGAAAAGTTATGCCAACTGATTTAAGAGGGTTACATAGTGAAGCCACGACAGTGTCAGAATCAAATGATCCCAAACTCAAAGTTCAAAATAGCACCGAGATAGTTTTTGACAGGATAGATGAGGGCCATGATCCTGGTAGCACAAAACCAGAGCAACATATTGATATTATTTTGGAAACTTCCAATAGAAGTACAGGAAATCTGAAAGTTAGATTCCAGAGTCCAGTTGATGAATCAGTAGCCAACAGGGAGGCTTTCCCTACCCAAGCATTCCAGAGAGCTAGCCAGACTATTCCAACAACCCAATCTCCAACTAATGACCCTGCAATTTATATTACCCAAGCAGAGACAGCTATCAAAAGACCAGGCACTACCTTGATACCCATAGCTGCCCAAACTCAAATACCTGGTCAAACATTTAATTCTAGCCAGACCGTGGTTACCAACGTAACAGGTCATAGCTTTTATCCTTCTCTATCATCACTGAGTGACCAAGAACCTAGCCAAGCAACTTTCATTGGCCCGACAGCTGAAAGCCACCCAGAAGTAGCTGAATCAGCACTACTCCAAGAATCCACACAGTGCTTGCTGCTAGACACTGCTCTTCCTTTCTGCTCCTCCATGGTCGGGGAAAGGTTTGTTGTCCCTAATTACTTCAACCAGACTAGTGTAGAAGAAGTCCAGGTTCTCCTAAATGAATGGTCATGGCTGCTGAAGTCAAAATGCCACCATAGCCTGGAGTGGTTTTTCTGCCTTCTTTTGGTACCAAAGTGCAGTTCTCTGGTCCAGCTGCCTCTTTTGCCTTGCCGGAGTTTCTGCGAAGTCTTGCAGGACAGCTGCTGGGCACTCCTGGATGAGGGACGCCTCCCTGTGGAGTGCCACACTTTACCTGACAAGCAGGATGATGGCTATCAGTGCTTGTCAGTTAGTAACAAGAAAGGTAATCACTGGTTCAAATGAATCCAAGACTTGGATTCATTTTGAACCAGTTTTCAAAATCCCTACTACCCAGTTTGTCTGGTGTCTCCACCCACTACCAAATACCCATACCCCAAAATACTGACATTCATCCCTGTCAGTCCAGTCAAAGATATTAACAAGCTCCCAAGGTCTTGGTTCCCACGCACAGGAAAATATTTTAGGATTTAAAAAGCATGCTTTGAGATTGTGTGTCTGTTTTTTAAAGGAAGTTCTAACAAGCCTGGTACCAGCACTCCCTAAGCTGTTGCATGTATGTTTCCCCTGTCCTTTGGTTGGCATGTGACTCCCTCCTTGAATGTCGTTATAACACACACATCTACACACACAGAACAGTCAGGTTGTGGTTCATTACCAAACCTACTGAAGCATATTTCCTCTCAAGGTGATTCATTCCAAGGGTAATATTTGGCTCACATGTGGTTTTCTACATTCTGTATACACTGTCCTCCAGTGTTATCACAGCATCGACAGACATGCAGTCCATTATGCTCAAAACTTTCATGTAAACTTTAAACATGACATGCCACCAAAGAAGGAAGAATTGAAAGTGACTTTTTTCCATTTTAACAGCCCAGGTGTAACATCAGAAAACACATCAGAGAACCCGTGTTTACATCCAGTTTATCAAACAGTTATTTCAAATGAACGAAATACTTATTTTCACAGTATTTTTCAGGCATGGTTGATGTTTCGTTGTTGTTCTGGTGAAAATGTTGCTCAGTTTGATTTATTCTATCAGCCCTCACAAATCTTCTAGATATAAGATGAAAGCCTATCTTCTGTTAACAACATTGTGCATGGAATACTGTGGATAATTTGGCATGTAGCATGGCATGTCTCTTCTGACAGTGAGTGGCGTGCGGGCAGCTTGATGTGCATTTTCTGTCAAGGAATGAGCATGGGAAGCAGTCATGTTTGAATCAGTGGTTTTAAGAGGGGTGTAATTTTCTATCAGTGTGCTGGGCAGTAGTTGAAGGTAAGCGTTCCCAGTCAAGGCACTTGTTTCTGCTCATTTTATAGTGATGTGTGTGAACTATGAATTTGTCGTGGTGTGTATTGAAGCATGAAATGGTCTCATTTGCTGGTTACTGATGTTTCAAAAATGCATGCAGACCAATTATTATGGCATGGCAAACACCAGAGAGATGAATTTAGCTGATAGGAATTTCCCTTGAGATAAATGATGTTCTATCTTATCTTATATAAAAACCACCTGCCAGAGTGGATGTAACCCTTCTAGATGTGGCCAGGGACTGGAGAATGGAAGTTGATTTAGAGCAGAAACTTGTGTTCCCACCTGAGATCATAACAACAAACCTCAGGCCAGACCTGGTCTACAACAACATAGCAGCCTAGGCAGAACTACGCGACTAGCGTGCCCAAGTGCTTCCTGTCTAGGTCTGATATAGAGGGTTTGTTGCCACATCCACTTCCAAGTTCCTCAAGGGAAAGGGAATGGGAATGCGAGGACAGGCCTGCAGACAAGCTATCAAATCAATTTCGGAAGCTGCCGAACAAAGCACCAGATGGCTGTGGATCAAGAGAAAGGACCCTATCTGGGCTGCAAAATGATGACCAGGGGGGAAAGAGCAGAGGGGGGCACACCTGGGACACCAGGTGTCGCCGTTGAGCCCTGCAGAGGTGTCGAGGGCCTATCAACGAAACACCAATGAAGGAAGGTGCCCACCTGAAGACCCCAATGAAGCGCTTACCCCTACCCCACTCAACACCAAGTGCTGAGGGATTGTACTAGAAAGAAAGACATTTATTTCATTGGGATAAACACCTTGAGATGTGCCATCTCCTTTTAGAGGAGGTCCCAAGTCTTATGAGCTTAACTTATGGTCTTTATCTTATCTTTGATGTTGATTGAAGTAGCTCAAGTAATCAGCAATGCTGGATCAAAAGGGTTATATGTGTTTATTTAAGTTTGTGAGTGACAGTAAAGTAGAACATGTAAGGCATTTTAAATGTATTGATATAGACCTGGGCTCTTTTTCCAGGACTAACCATAGACTGTATATATAATGGACAGCATCGCTCCGCCTTTTTGGATTGTACGGTTTTGAAGCCAAACTATCCCGTTCGAGAACGCTGCCATCTTCTAAATATTCTGCAACTAGAGTCTACGCAGTAGGGAATTTATGTGTTTCTGAGGTCCTACAAAGTTTCCCTCTACGGCAGCTGTCAATCAAAGTAAAACTGGATGTAAAACACAGTTTTTTAACCTCTAATAACTAACGAAAAAGACACTTTAAAAAAAAAGAGGCCTTGAACACAAAACAGTCAAATAATAACTACATATCACCACAGCATACGGATGTGAGAAACATTCATACCACGTGTATTTATTTTTTAAAGTTTGACTGCAGCCCCATTCAAATGAATGGGGGAGACAGAGTTTTTGACCTATACTGCAGCCAGCCACTAGGGGGAGCAGTTTTTGTGGCGGCCTCACTTCGAGCAGAGTGTTTTATAAGCAGTCTATGGGACTAACAGGAACACTGCATGCACCAGGTAACCAACAGAAGGGTCTAGAAGTCGGATACCTTTGCTCTCCACTCTTTGTTCATATCACTGGTTGTTGGTCACTGTGTCTTTGTACAGTGCCTCTATCTTTTTGACAGCTGGCCTCACTGACAGACATGAGTGGACATGATGTCTGAGGTTGCATGACTAAGTGATGCATCGGGGCCAGAATAGATTTGAATTCATTCCAATTGTTTCAACTTTTGAAATGTTGGTGTGTGAGGCGATTGTTCTGTTTTTTTGGGGGGTTGTAAAACTTGAGGTTGTCTAGACACAGAAGTGCACTCTTCCTTTTGTTTCTTTTTTTGCATAGCTTCACACCTCAGTGGTTAGAAAGAAGTGATAGACAAGGTGTGAGGAGTTTTGAGCAACTCCATATTTGTGCTTAGAAAGCTCAAAAAAGATCCAGGTACATGTAGCGACTTCTATGTGCACATAGACCTGAGGGGAAATTAAAAGTATGATCTTGTCGCCATTTTTTTCACTTAGGTCGGCTTCTCCAGAGGCTGGTTCACCACACAGATGTGCGTGTTGGGTATCAACTGTTAGACGAGCCTTAAGGTATCACTTTAGTGCTTTCAGTCACACTAAATCATTCTCAGAGAGACAGTCAGGACCATCTGGAGTTAATCACTCAAATACAGGGATTTTAAAAATGAAACAATGAACATTACTTGTTGAAGTGATGGTTGAGATTGAATTCTGAGCTTTACAGGACTCATAGTAACTAATTATTCTGCTGTAGAGTGACGACGGTCCCTGGGTGGTCTCTTTGCCCGAATCCAGAAGATTACTGATGAACTTCTCAATCAGTTAGATATTGCCTATGAGCGTTAAACCCTCACATGGTTTCTGTTAACAGTCTTGTGTGTCTACCTCAAAGTTTTGCTGAAGCATTCTGGGATATTTTCAAAATTGGTTAACAAATTTGCAGGCTTATACGTAAAGATGAGTGAGTAACACATAACAAGCCAAGGAGAATATGTCCCAAAGCTCTGTAAATGTTTGCCTTTAAATGTTATACTCCACTTCATCTTTGTCTGTTTGCTACTTGTTTTCTGATCAGAGTACGTACTCTTCAGTGTATGGGAAACTTCCCCCTGTTTGCAGCTGTGTTTGTTTGATGTGTAGGAGTAGGGCACACATATTCTGCTTTTGTTTTGGGCTTTAATAACATCCCACTCCCACATCATTTAACTATAACCTGTCACGCTGGAATGTCTCTTGATATACCATGAGTATGGAGCTAAAAACACAGTGAAAGAGTTTTACTCTAAAATGTGTGTGTGTGTGTGTGTGTGTCTGTGTGTGTGTGTGTAGCCTGCTGATGTGTGTACATAAGGGAGGTTACTGTGGGAAGATGGCAGAGATATCAGTGAGTGGAAACTTTGTAAGAAATCTGTCAGATTTGATCCTTTTACTACGAGGGGGCTGCCCCTGTAGTAAGACAGGATTGTTAGCACACAATAGCCCTTTTAATGATGTTTCTCCATGGTTACCAGGCTCCTGTTCGAAAGATGAGCAGTCATTCATATCAAGGCGCAGAGGTCAGCTGCAATTTATTTTGGTTGTTTCTTGAAGGTAAAACTCTCTCCCTCACTTTATTTGTAATGAAACTAAACCCTGTCCCCAGCCGCCTCAGCGGTGGTCTGGGTACATGAAAGGATGCTATCTTTTTAACGTAAACAACACTCCTTTGGTGGTATCAGGCTGTCTGTGTATATTTAGTCTGTGTTTTGTGGCTTGTATTACCTTTTGGTGGTCTGACACTGATTTGCACCGTTCTGTCGAGCAGAGATTGGTGTTGTGTGTCATGAGAGGAAAGCCCAAAGCTGCCTCCAGTTCTTGAGCGGGCTTCTTGCCAGGGAATCATTCTGAGTTGGCTCTCAGGAGGGTTCCAATTATGGGCACAGTGTAGTCCAGCTTCTTTGCTGCCAGGAACTTGATTACCCCCCCCTGGTTTGTGATGAGCCGGTACAAAACAAGAACTGTTGAGACAGGGGTGCAACACTGAAACACAGGGATGTTTCAAACTGGATAAAAGCCCAACTGTGACACTTTCAACAGTTTTGAAGGAGCGTATTTTGAAATAGCTCTAAATCTACTTTAAAGACTTCCAACTGGCATCTGTAACATCTTGTGTAGTTTTCCAGCCATAGTCACAAAAGACATGAGTTATGAAGCTGGTAGCACACAGTGTGAGGTGTGTTTACACTCTGCATGTTTCCTCAAAACTTTGTTTCTTACAGGTGGAGTACTTGAACCGTATCATGTTACTCCTTCTCCGAAGAATAAAGGGCACAGCTTGTGGTAGGCCCGTCTTCCTCTGTGTGGTTTGTGAATTACAGTCTTGGGTTGAGCCAACAAGAAGTCTCCTTCCTGACCTGTGATGTGGTTTTTGGTTTGATGTCTTTTTCCAAGCATTCTGCATCATCAGGTTAAAGATACGGCAATATTTGCCCAGAGGCTGTCTGAATAATATTGCCAAAACAGGAAAATGGATGCATGGTGTTGACATATGAAATATCCTGTGTTCGTTTTATTCTCCCGTTAAGTGAAACATTAGATCTCACACCTAGTCAGAGAAGTCAGCGTTAGTTTTAAGGCAAGTAGAGAATACTTACACACACTCGCATATAAGATAGTTTATAAAAGTGCTGCTGCATGCAAAGAAATCTTTTAAAGGCATCTGAAGCTACGATGCATCTGTCATATCAAAACATTTATTGTTGCGTTTAAATTTGATGCATTGTATTGATTCCACCGGGTACTTCACAGTGAATCATGATTCAATTTTCTTGTCTTCATAGCTGAACTCTGACCCTCCAACACAAACCACTGACAACTTTTTCTGCAGAGTGAGGAGGAAGATTATGAGCCTTGTCAGTAGGCCTCCAGGGATGTTTAAAACGGTGATGGAAGTGAAAGAAACCACAATGTTTCGAGGATCAACCAGATGGCCTAATGCTTTCCCATGGATAATACAGAATCCTGTTCCCCCCAAAGTTGTATATACAGCCTCACACTGTTTAAACATTCTCACACTGTATATACAGCTTTATCATCAGGGCATCACAAACTGTGGTACCCCGTCCTGGGATGGTTGGAAATGAGAAAAAGCCTCATTCCTGGTCAGTAAGCCGCTTTCTTGACACGCCATAAACCCAGCACCCCTCCATTCATCAACAGTCCTTTTCTAAGCTCGATTGGCCTTGAAGCTGTCACTGGTTAACAAAAGCTATTTGGAAAACCTGAATTGAGATTGCACTTAAAATGCTAATGGTGAACCTTTTGAATACCTCACCATTTTTGATCTTTGAGCAGGAGTGACTGGCCCGGCCCTTCGCTGACAAAGCAGGCACACTGAACAGGCCTCAGCAAAAGAATTCCTTCACAAGTCGAAAGCAGGTCAAACCTTATGTGCTTTAGATCTGGTAATGAAGTTGTCTGCATTTACAGTTCCAAGTATTCTTTTTTTTTTAAAGGGACATGTGGAAGAGTTGCACAAGTTACCTAAATTAGATTTGTTGTCAGCTTTGAAATCTTTGCATTTTTGTGTGATCGTCTTCTGGTTCACATGGACGTGTCTATTCTCCGGTCACTTCTCCTAAAGAGCGCACATCTGGTTAGACTGAGTGATGACTTATGGGTGAACGTGTCTCTAATGAGGGGTTTGAGTGGTGCAGAACGTGAGGGCACATGTGAAGATATCTGCTGCTCATTTGTCGAATGCAGAAGAAAATCAGATGTTTGGACAACTGGAGAAAGAGGTGGTTATGCATGTTGCCTGCTGAGAGACAACCGGGCTTTGTCCAGGAGATCTGCCTCACATTCCAGCTTATTACAGACTTTGAAGTTTAATCAGCACGCAAATCAAACATTATTTACGACCTAGCTGCTGATTACACAGAGGAAATGTCATTTTGTGCTAATTATTAAAGAAAGTTAATTGCAGCAAGAAGAGACATAGCCTATGTCATTGCAAAGGTTTTCATCTAAAGTAAAGTCATTCTCCTTACTTGTCATTGCAGAAATAGTTGCAATAACTGCTCAGCCATGGTTCCAACTTTAAAGTGATCTCTCATGTCAGCATCAGCCCACATAAAGGGAGGATTACTAATTAAGATGGCGTGCTTTCCCACATGATGGATTTCACCAGTGAATTACTACAAAGTTTTGCCTTTTTCAACCCCTCTCTGGCAGAGACCATGCTCATGAGAGGGAGCCAGGTTCAGACATGTGAGCACAGGCCCGCTGAAGAGACCCTTGAGGTTTCTCATTCTGACTTTATCAGAGTAAACATCTGGTTGGCCCAGTGCAGATGACAGTTTATTGTTTACTGCCATCCATGCAGCTGTCAAAGACCAACAGTCCATCTAAGGTCACTTCATGGTGGAGAGTCTTTTGAAGGATCAGCTCCTCTTTTATATATTTTATAAGGGAGTAAGGATCATTGAGGTTTTTTTTCAACTGACAAAAGCAACACTTGAAGTGTCCATAATATTTAGACTGATGGATTTGCAGCTATTGACTGCTTTTAAAGCAGGCGTTACGCTTCCGGATGTTCTGAACCTTCACATTTTCTAGTCATGGATAAGAAACTACACTCAAAACAGTCCTAGTTTAGCACCATACATTCAACAGGGCTACCTGGGATCCCAGAGTCTGCAGGTAACAATGTAAAATTGGTTTTATGAGTGCAGCTAAAATCAGCAGAGCTAGCACCACCACCCTTCAGTCCTTCTTGCAGGTTAACTTCTACATGTCTTTGCTGGTTACATAGTGTAGGTCGTACAGTATTATAGAATAATAACCTTGGCTGGTGGCAGATGTCCGTGCTTCAGTTTAGACACAACATTTTGATCTCTTTGAATGGCTTGGTTATTTTTTTAAAACAAAATGTTAAACAGGTTAAACAAAAAAACAAGTCGCAAAAAAAATGGGAAGAAGTCGCTCCATATAAACCATTTCTTGCAACATGTCATACACCTTTTAAAGTGCTTTTCAGATTGTGTTGGTGTTTGTGGGACATCTTAATAAATGTCAGTAGTTCCGTACAAGTTGAAACGTGTGACGCATTTAGTGATGAACCGTCTTCATATATGACACTCTGGTTCTTTCAGAGGGAGTCTGTATGGTAACACTGGAAAGTATTTTTATTGCTGTCCTGTTGCAGCTTGACTGGGTTCTCTGTTAGCTCAGATTCAAATGAAAGCATCTTCAGTTCTCAGACAGCATGCAGCAACATTCAGACTGGTGTTTGTGGTCGTGCAGCAGAAAGCAGGACCTCGGGTTCAGCTAAACGCCCCGTGTGTTTAAGCTCTGCACAAAGCCAAGTGCCGACCCCACTGAGCTCCAGCACTCAGGACAGTGGGGAGGCTTTGAACCCAGCAATGGAGCTTGCACATTAACCACCAGGTGGTAAAGCAAAGCATTTCTTCAAAGCAGCAGACGCTACGTCAAGTGTTCTTCCAAAACAGTGATTTTTCTTTCAGCAAGGAAACATTACTTTTTGATCTGAAGGTTTTGACTCCAGTGTGGTTCTAGAGAAAAAAGTCTCCTCCCTGTATTTGACAGAGAACACATCACCCTTTGTGTTCCTTGTATTTCCTAATAGCCTCAAATGATTATGCAGTGTCCTCGCCAGAGTCACCCAGGGTGATGGAAAAGCGAGCAGAGATATGCAGGAGGCCCAGCTGTTGGTCCCTGCGTGCCCTCGAGCAGCGACATTTAGCAGCTGTCACTAAGGTCTGTGGAGGGTTTTACTTTTTCAGTGTCTTCAGGAATAAGACACAAAAATAATTATCTCTGAAATATTCTTCATACAGTACATTGATCCAAGGTCAAGATTATGAAAAAACTTCAGGTTTTAGAATTAGACTTTTCTATAATGTGGTCTGTTACTATTTAAGTCCTAAGTTTTGCAGAGTGTACATCTATTGGCTGTAGCTCTGCATGGTTTAATCACTTGAAAGTGGAATTATAAGAACTCAGATACTTCAGGAGCCTAATCAATCAACTTTGAGGTCACATTTACATTTCAAATATCATCTGGATTTTGCTTTAAGAGGCCTTTAAGTTGACAGAAGGACGATTTGTGCGGCTGTGTTCCTTCGGTCTATAGACCTTGTCTGCTGAAGTAATCTTCTTTGTTAGTCTCATCTTGGCCTTTCCTTTGCTTTTTTTGGTGATGTCCAGCCTTGTATCAGTCTAGACGTTATAAAATGTTTGTTTGTGGTCCCCTGGAGAGGTGCTGTTGTGGAGATGCTCAAAAAAGCTTCACAGTTGAGGTCATGGCAGCGGTGGTAACGTAACATTTACATGTGATTAAATAGTTAATTGATCTTTTTTACTTCTTAAAGGAGAAACAATCATTGATTCAGGAATATTCACTTCAGTCACCTGCCTGCAGCCTGGTTGATCCTGGTCTAAAATGATACCCTGTCCTGCAGCCTGGTTGATCCTGGTCTAACATGATACCCTGTCCTGCAGCCTGGTTGATCCTGGTCTAACATGATACCCTGTCCTGCAGCCTGGTTGATCCTGGTCTAACATGAAACCCTGTCCTGCAGCCCTCCCTGCTAACCTCCACTTGTTTCCTGCAGACTTTAGACTCACATCCTTTTTCTCCCCTTCTAGAGGAGAGTGGCGTCTCCCTGCTGCAGCTGATTGGAGATCCTCCTCCAAATGAGATCACCCAGGTCTACGGTCCCGATAACAGCCCTGGCTACGTCTTTGGTCCTGATGCCAACACAGGCCAGCTGGCCCGCGCCCACCTGCCCAGTCCATTCTTCCGAGACTTCGCCCTCATCTTCAACTTGAAACCCACTTCTGATAGGGGCGGCATCATCTTTTCCGTCACAGACTCCTCACAGCGGATCATGTACGTGGGAGTGAAACTGTCTGCTGTGCAGGGCGGAAACCAAAATGTCATCCTGTACTACACAGAGCCCGACTCGCAGCAGTCCTACGAGGCAGCCAGGTTCCTTGTTCCCTCCATGAGGGATACCTGGACTCGTTTTGCCATCGCTGTGAAAGACGACAAGGTGATGTTCTACCTCAACTGTGACACAGACCCTCAGGTGATGGGCTTTGAGAGATCCCCTGATGAGATGGTGCTGGAGGCTGGAGCTGGAGTCTTTGTTGGGCAAGCTGGAGGAGCTGATCCTGATAAGTTTCTGGTGAGTGTACAGGCTTTGTTTTACACTGAACCACATTCAGGACCATAAAATCAGGACATGAAATCATCAAGGAGCCACATTATATGAAAATGTATGAAGATGCACTTATTCAAAGAATAAAATCAACTAAATGATGCTTGCACAGAGGTCTCCTGCTGCGTGAAGTTTGAGGTTGGTAGTTTCCTGTTTTCATGTTCTGTTTCCAGTCATGTGTAACATCTTGGCTGAATAACTCTCTCATGATTTAATTGCTCAAATTGGCTTATTCTAAACCACAACATAAACGTCTAAAACAGCTCTCTATCTTCTGAGAGGAGTCTGCAAATAATTGGAAGAGCTCACAGTTGGGATTTTATTAACTTCAGTCATTTGACTGTTGTAAATCCCAGCAGTTGACCGCAACAACTGTTGACCCCAGCAGTTAAAGGTCTGTGGCAGTTCACCCAGGGCTACCTGCATGAGGAAACATGTAACTGCAGGCCTGCAGACTGAGGTTGAAAAATACTTAATGAAAGCCTGGAGCAACTGAAGTGTTTAAAGAAAAGTGACGTAGATCATTTGACATTTTATTTCTTTTACTCTCAAAAAATTAAAGTTGCTTTTCTTTGCTGTGTCCAGTGTTTAGTTTGGTGAAGTATTGCTAATGGATGAAATTCCTAAAACAAAGGACCTTCCTGTTCTCTTAATTAGACTGTATTAGGCCATAAAGCCATAGAGGAAGAAGTTTTTTTCTCTTTATAGACACAATTATTTAAGTAACAGTGATTGTTACTAATCGAATACACAACTATGCAAGATATATCTAATTCCCAAGTGCTGCCCGTCTGCCCCAAAGCCCTTGAAATAAGGTTTCAGAGCTTCCCCCAATTTGAATCTTTTTTAAAGCCATGTTTGCAGACAGCTGCTCATCATATCATAAATAATTTTTGTAAGTCTTCTATAACACCAAACCATTTTTGGTATTTCCTTCTGGTCGGATATTTTGTCAGAAAGATGTTTTATAAACATCTTATTTTAAAAATCAAAGGTAACCATGTTTCCTCTCTCAGGATTTCGGCAGTGTGTATTTTTAGTGACCATAGCGTGACCCACAGCTCGAGAGGTCTTGTGAATATAATTCCCAAATCAAATAAAGTCTTGGCAAGCTTTGTTTTTGGCACTTTAATATAAAACATTTTATTTGTATAAAACGGACTTTCCATTCTTGACAGGGGTTCAGGAAGTGGATGTCCTTGTTTCTCTGTATTAATCATGCTGAAAGGATCTTTGAGACTTTTTGTTCATGAACTAAGAGTCATTCTGAAGATCTGAAGCAGTTTGCTGGAAAGGACCCTAACATGTGTGCAAAACGTTGTACAAGCTAAAAAAGAACTGTACCCACGTTAAAAGCCTTTGTAGAGCCAGGGTTCGAATGTCAAAGAGCTTTTTCGATTTATCTTCAAAGCCCTCTTAAAACGTCCATTGGACTTTTTTCTCAGGACATAAATGTGTCCTGAAGAGTCGACTTCAAATAACTCTGAAACCACCTCCTCATACAGAGCTAATGGTCCTTTGATGGGCTGAGGGATAGCATTCATGCTATCTGTGTGAGTATCCTGTGTGTGGGAAACATGTATCAGATTGTATGTGAGGGACAAAGATGGTGGTACTTCACAGGCGCAGGATAAAACCGGAGACATCAAAAGCCTCTCTCATTACGTGGACAGAGGGAATTCCCAAATAAATATCTCAGGCAGGAAGTTGATGGATAACCCTCCATGTGTGGATGCTGAAAATAAAAACATTTTGTGTGAGAAGAAGTTCTGCTCTGACATTATCACTTGACTCATCAAACATCTAAACTGCATGTCCTGGTTCTGTGACAGGGGGTCATCGGAGAGCTGAGGGTGGTGGCAGACCCCCGCGCTGCTGAGAGACACTGTGAGGACGACGAAGATGACTCAGATATGGTGAGTGACACTGGGAACAAATCACTCTTTGAAAACATGAATACATGTGATGCTGCATGACGGGAGGGGAGAAGAAACTGAGTGTTTGTCAGATCATTTCATAGAAATTAGGAACACATTTCAAACTGATTGACTATTAGCTAAAGAAGATCCAGCTGGGCCTGATTGGCAAGTCTGTCGGGTCTTTTCAAAATAAAACGCATGTAAGCCATGATGTCACTATGTTTAACTGTTCAAGCCATTAAGTGTCAAGAAATGAATGTCAGGCAGCTCCCCAACAGTGAAGCCTATATATTTAGAGCTCCCCCTGGTGACTGTCTGCAGTAAAGTTCGCCTTAGTATCTGTGACGTCACCCATCTGTTTCTGAAGCGCTGTTTTGAAGCCAATCGTCAGAGGGAGACATATTGGAAATGCTGAACTCATCCAAAAAAGTGTGACGTAAAGAGGCGGGGTTTGAGCTTCTTAGCCAACAGCTATGTGTTCCCACCTGTCAGTTAAGTCAGGCATGTCCTTATTTGGGCAAAATTCAACCCCTGACAGTGTGTGCCGATAGAGAAATTAGCCGTTTTTTGAACCAGGCTGTAAACATGTTTATTAATGCTGTAAAGATCGTCTCTATGAATGGGTGTGTATGTGGTTTCTGTTCCTGCAGCCAGCCTCAAGTGGATGCTTGATGAATTGCAGTTTATAAAACTTCTGCATGTGCTTCATATTCTGAGACCGCAGGTTTCCGCTTGGTTTTCACACAAGATTGATAAATGACGCCCATAGTGTCCAGTTTTCTCCTTCTTATTGAGAACAATAAGCATTTAAATGTGGTAAAGTGTCAGCCGGGAGCGCAACCGGGTCAGAATCAGTCCGGTGGCGGAGGAAAAAAAAGAGCTCCTGGAGACCTGTCACTCAGCTGCAGCCCCCAGCTGAGTGTCTCCGCTGTGTGCAACACCTGAAGTCAGCTGATTCTGAAACATGCTTTAAAATTAAAACACCTCCACACAGCGAGGGGCGAGAGAGCAGCAAGAGACTTCATGATGTTGAACATTCTTACATCCCTTGAACTTTCCATAGCTGTGAGCGTCCGCACAAGAATCTGGTCTGCTGTGTTCGTACCCACCTGATGTCATCAGGAACCTAAATGTGATTTTTGGTTAGCCGAAGAGGAAGCCAGATCATTTTTGTGCCCGATTTGGCTCCAAAATACATCATCGGCTCAATATGCCAGCACCCACTGCAGAGATCTTTTAGGAGGAGATGGAGGCGCACTGGTGAAACTGCCTGTTTTGTTTTTGGTTCTGAGCAGCGTTGGAATGACGTACCATACTGGTTGTGTTTTGATGTACACGAATCATTATCATGTCCGGCTAACTGGCCAAGTACTCCTTACATTCCCAGCAAAACAATACTTTCCCAGTCCGCACAGTATCATTAGTTGATGGGATTACAGTTTGTATTCAACATTACAAAGACTCATTTATCAAGTAGGACTTCCTTTGTGAAGTATTTCCCCCTGCAAGGAAGCCCACCCGGTGTGCTCTCAGAGTGTAGGCCAACATTAGCGGCTCTGTCTTGCTCTTATCAGACACAGGGAGAGACATGATTTTTAGCCCGTGTTTTCACAGTGAGATCCGCAAGAGAGAGGGACTTTGTGAACAGTCTGCAAAAATTCATCTTTAAATTGCAATAATTTACTTTGAAGAAAAAGATATTAATTTACCAAAGGTTCAACCGATCTGAAAAATTAAGCAAACATTGAACTTGCAGATAGATGCTCCCGTTAGAAGCAGTAGTGAATGTTTCCTGGTCTGTGGTTACTTTTTTAGCATGTTACATCAGTGGTCATCAATGTTCACTTTGAAACAGTTCAGAGTTTGACAGCGGCCTTCTCAGCACTGACCGTGACCACCCACACATAAACACAGGTGCCTCTCTGCAGCCCACCAGCAGCCTTTACTGTTATTTTGCAAAACACGACCTCCGCAGCTGCTCTGCTCTGTGAGACCACCAAACCTTGTCTTGACTGACAGAAGAAGGTTCAACATTTTAGCGCTTGTTATCATCAGATCTTCAGATGTTGTTGGGGTTAGATGGGAAATCACATTCCAGGTGGAAATGACAGCTTTGTGAATCCAGGATGCGTCTCTTATGTCAAATGATAACCTCTCTCACTGCTGCGGCATGTTTCCCAGAAAGCTTGATGACATCAATGTATCTGTTTCAAAAGCTGAGAAGGTGTCAAAAACACAAAAGAAGAAAAATCCTAACTTTCTAAATTCCTTTACAGCTGACTTCAGTCAAACCAAATCTCTAAGTACAGATTTGCACCAACACTCAGAACACACACACATTACAAACACTAGACCATCACTGTCAAACAACTACAGCTGCTGTTCTGAAAGAAAAGGGAAACAAATCTTTAAGTTTATGACTCAAAAATGTAATTCATTCTGTTTAATGAAATGTACTTTAAACTTTTACAATATGGAATGATAGAAAGGTGACCTTCATGTATTGCATTTTAACTATCTTGCATATTCTTTTATCAACCAGTTTCTGTGTAATAAAGACAAAATAAATGATTTAACTTCAATGACTTCATGGTGAAGACTTTTCTTTGTGACACATGTTATTACTTAAATAACTTGCCTATTGTGACTGAGAGTAAACAGCATTTTATGCAGAAAGAGGACGTATTTTAGTTGCATGCAATAAAAATTGATGGACTGCACAAATCTAATGTTGGGAACAAAATTGATATCTATGTATAGTCTTGTTTTAATTTTATGATTGAAAGGAAATTAAAAAAAAGCATCTTGTTATTTTAAATTCAGTTCAATTAAACATTTGAATTCTTCCCCCAGGCTTCAGGTGAAGGAAGCGGCTTGAGAGAAACTGGAAAGCCAAAACCAGCTGAGGAGAAACCAAGATGGACAGTAGGAAACAATAATTATTTATCTTCTTTCCTTCCTTCATTCCTTCGTTCCTTCATTCCTTCCTTCCTTCGTTCGTTCGTTTGTTCGTTCGTTCGTTCCTTCCTTCCTTCCTTCCTTCCTTCCTTCCTTCCTTCCTTCCTTCCTTCCTTCCTTCCTTCCTTCCTTCCCTCCATCCTTCCTACCTACCTTCCTTCCCTCCATCCTTCCTACCTACCTTCCTTCCCTCCTTCCTACCTACCTACCTACCTACCTACCTACCTACCTACCTACCTACCTACCTTCCTACCTACCTACCTTCCTACCTACCTACCTCCCTTCCTACCTACCTACCTACCTACCTACCTACCTACCTACCTACCTACCTTCCTTCCTTCCTTCCTTCCTTCCTTCCTTCCTTCCCTCCTTCCCTCTCACCTACCTACCTACCTACCTACCTACCTACCTACCTACCTACCTAAATTCCTTCCTTCCTTCCTTCCTTCCTTCCTTCCTTCCTTCCTTCCTTCCTTCCTTCCTTCCTTCCTTCCTTCCTTCCTTCCCTCCTTCCCTCTTACCTACCTACCTACCTACCTACCTACCTACCTACCTTCCTACCTACCTACCTACCTACTTACCTCCCTAAATTCCTTCCTTCCATCATTCCTTCCTTCCATCCTACCTTCCTTCCCTCCAGCCCGCCTGCCTGCCTGCCCGCCCCCGTTTCTTTGAGTACATCTTGGTGAAACAGACTGAGTTTTTCACCCATTTGCTCACAGTTTAAAGGCCCTGAAACAGAATCCATTTGACTAGCTGTAGTTGTAGTGGTGTTACATTCAGTCATTGACATAATACAATAACTGCTCTAGAGACACAGACACCTACCTACCTACCTACCTACCTACCTACCTTCCTACCTACCTACCTTCCTACCTTCCTACCTACCTACCTTCCTACCTACCTACCTCCCTTCCTACCTACCTACCTACCTACCTACCTACCTACCTACCTACCTACCTACCTTCCTTCCTTCCTTCCTTCCTTCCTTCCTTCCCTCCTTCCCTCTCACCTACCTACCTACCTACCTACCTACCTACCTACCTACCTACCTACCTACCTACCTACCTACCTACCTACCTACCTACCTACCTACCTAAATTCCTTCCTTCCTTCCTTCCTTCCTTCCTTCCTTCCTTCCTTCCTTCCTTCCTTCCTTCCTTCCTTCCTTCCTTCCCTCCTTCCCTCTTACCTACCTACCTACCTACCTACCTACCTACCTTCCTACCTACCTACCTACCTACTTACCTCCCTAAATTCCTTCCTTCCATCATTCCTTCCTTCCATCCTACCTTCCTTCCCTCCAGCCCGCCTGCCTGCCTGCCCGCCCCCGTTTCTTTGAGTACATCTTGGTGAAACAGACTGAGTTTCTCACCCATTTGCTCACAGTTTAAAGGCCCTGAAACAGAATCCATTTGACTAGCTGTAGTTGTAGTGGTGTTACATTCAGTCATTGACATAATACAATAACTGCTCTAGAGACACAGAATAAATGAACACTGGATGTTGTGTCCCCCTGAGGAGGATTCAGTCAACTGATGGATCCACACTTTTACCCGACAACATAACACTGCTTCTACAAACTGAGTCATAGCTGTGTTGGATAAACCACTCGTGTCTCAAGTTACTCGTCAGAAAGGAGCGAACATTCATCCCTTAAGAGAGATTAAAAACTGCTGAGTTGATGTCTGGAAATTGAGCCGCCTCTGTCTTATACATTTGGAACAAAGATGTTAAACATAGAGTTTGCCCTTGTCAGAGTGGGAAAAAAGCGACCTTTGTGGGTTAAAAGTGGGCGAACAGGACAGTTAACTATAAATTCTTTTGAAGAGTTTGTTGCATTTTATTTGGTTGCTGTCTGAAATGAAACACGGTCTACAAGAAGAGTTACCATGCCTTCATTCTCATTTCAACCCTCAGTCTGCAGCCCAACCTTTAAGTGATCAAACAGCAGAGTCTTCATGTAACATCAGACAAGGTGTGTTTAGATCGATGGAGGTGCAAACTTCTAGATGTTGTCATTTGCACTGTTATATTTCCGCACACTTGCACGCTCGTTCTCTTATTTCACCTATAATTTTAACAGTCGTTCCACGCGTTGTGTAAATCATTGCGTGCTCTTGTCTGATCTTTTGGTGTCTCTTCTTTTCACGCTGGCTTTATCTACCTCCCTTTGTCTCTGTGTCGTCCTTTCCCTGCTTTCTGTCTCTCTCACACTCACACACCATCAGATTCCACAGACACCCACTCACATCCTCCCACCCTCAGAGATAGCAGACCAAATAGTAGCACAGCCTCCACCTTACACCGCCACTGCTGTGTGTGCATGTGTGCACTCCAACTCACAATTATAGTGGAGAGTTAGAAAAACCAGATGTCAATTTGGACTTGATCTGATCCAAGTCAGAGGCCCTCCGCCTCCAGGCTTTGTTATTCTGACTGGTTTCTCCATCAACAGAGAACAGGAACTGACAGAGGTGGAAAGACAGTTAGAGAAGGAGACGGGAGGGCGTCTCTCCATCCAGTCAGAAGTCTCTCCATCATTACTCAAACCTTTACAAGGGGCTTTTCCATCTGTTCAGTAGGCATTTA